>NC_053028.1:216678160-216939344 GCF_003073215.2 Triticum urartu
CATTCATGATGCTACTGAAAATTATTATGAGAGCGGAACATTTGCTTTTACATATTGCAATAATATCAAGTTTTCTCTCTATGTGTTGAAAATCTTGAAGTTATGCTTGTTTTGCCTTACTATGCTAGTTGATTCTTGTTCCCATAAGTTGTTTTCTCACAAAATCCATATGCATAGGAAGTGGGTTAGGCTTAAATGTGCTAGTCATATGCTTCATGATGCTCCCATTATGTTTCAATTCTTATCTTTCATTTGAGCATCGTTGAAATCACCATGCCTAGCTAAAAAGGCATTAAGGAAAAGAGCTTGTTGGGAGACAACCCAATATTTAACCCTACTATTTTTGTGTGTTTGATAGCTTTTGTTCCAATAAAGTGCCAAATAATACCTTGGGGTTGATCTATAGTGATAGTTGATTTGATCTTGCTGAAAAACAGATACTTTCGTGCTCATTGCCAGAATTTAAAAAATCACAAAAGCGTGCTTTTGATCTTAATTTTTTGTATAAGATTTATATATAAATTTCCCAGGTTTTCCTAAATTTTCAGAATTTTTGGAGTAGCATAAGTATAGTTGTTGTTCAGATCATTACAATCTGTTCTGTTTTTGACAGATTCTGTTTTCAATGCATAGTTTGCTTGTTTTAGTGTTTCCATAACTTATATTAAGTGATATAAATTTTGTAAATGATAAGGTACAATAGGCGTTGTGTGAGAACAATTGTGAATCTTATCTTGACAGTACCAAAGTGATTGATTTGTTTTACTATACTAACCTATCTCACGAAGTTCTGTTAAGTTTTGTGTGATTGAAGTTTTCAAGTTTTGGGTGAGATATCAATATGAGGAGAATAAGGAGTGTCAACACACTAAGCTTGGGGATTCCCAAGGCACCACAAGATAATATTCAAGGAATACCCAAGCAACTAAGCTTGGGGATGCCCTGGATGGCATCACCTCTTTCGTCTTTAACATTATCGGTAACCTCACTTGGAGCTATATTTTTATTCGTCACATGATATGTGTGTTGCTGGGAGCATCATTTTATGTTATTAGGATTTGATTACTGTTATTTAGAATAATGTTTTGCATCTTTTAGTTCAATAAAAATGTCAAGTATAGCCTTTACCATGCTTATTTTGCAAGTCTATATGCTGCTGCTTTGAAAATAGAAAGTTTTCTATCATTGTCTGAATTCTTATGGAGCGTAAGAACATGATAAAATCTTGAAACTTTTGCACGATGAGTAACAGCAAAATTTCTACAGTGTGGTAATTTTTCATAATTTTTGGAGTTAGAGAAGTATGAATCGTCTTGCATTCTTTACAAACTGTCCTGTTTTGACAGATTGCTGTTATGTTTGCATTGTTTTCATATGTTTGCTTGTTTAATGATTCTATTTGAGGATATGAGTATTAAATCTGCAGAGGCATTTAGTATTAAATGGTAAGTAATAATTTTACTTATTTGCTACAATAGAGAATAATAAGGTTATGCATTGATTTATACTAACTTATCTCACAAGTTCTTGTTAAGTTTTGTGTGGATGAAGTTTTTAAGATTTAGGAAAACCGTGATATAAAAGGAATTAAGGAGACACAAAAGCTCAAGCTTGGGGATGCCCAAGGCATCCCAAGTTAATATTTCAAGAAGTCTCAAGCATCTAAGCTTGGGAATGCCCCGGTAGGCATCCCACCTTTCTTCATCAACAATTATCGGTTAGCCTCGGTGGAGCCTAAGTTTTTGCTTCTTCTCATGATATATGCTATTCTTGAAATGTCATTTTATTTTGTTTTCCTTGTTGTTTGAATAAAATATTAAGATCTGAAATTCTTAAATGAGAGAGAGAGTCCTCACATAGCTACATAATTATTCAACTACTCATTGATCTTCACTTATATATTTTTGGAGTAGTTTGTTAGTTGCTCTAGTGCTTCACTTATATATTTCTAGAGTAGGGTGGTGGTTTTATTTTGAAGAAATTGATGAACTCTCATGTTTCACTTATATTATTTTGAGATTCTTATAAATAGTATGGCAATTTTCTTAGGTTATGAATTTAGTCCTAATATGATGGGCATTCACGAGGGATATAATAAAAAACTTTCATAAAGAGCATTGAATATATGAGAAGTTTGATTCCTTGCATTTGTTTTGAGATATAAAGATGATGATATTAGAGTCATGCTAGCGAGTAATTGTGGATTGGTAGAAATACTTGTGTTAAGGTTTGTGATTCCCGTAGCATGCACATATGGTGAACCGTTATGTGATGAAGTCAGAGCATGATTTATTTTTTGATTGTCATCCTTTATGTGGAGGTCTGGAGCGCGTGATGGTTAAATCCTACCAACATCCTAGGAGCATGCGTATTAGTAATTCATTTCGGTGGCTAATATTTTTTTTGTAATAAGTATGTGAGTTCTTTATGACTAATGTTGAGTCCATGGATTATACGCACTCTCACCCTTCCACCATTGCTATCCTCTCTAGCACCGCGCAACTTTCGCCGGTGCATAAAACCCACCATATACTCTTCCTCAAAATATCCACCATACGTACCTATTATGGCATTTCCATAGCCATTACGAGATATTTCCATGCAACTTCCACCGCTCCATCTATCTTGACCATATCACATCACAACATGCCCTGCAAAAACAAGTTAGACGTCCTCTACTTTGTTGTTGCAAGTTTTACGTGGCTGCTACGGGCAACTAGCAAGAACCGTTCTTATCTACGCAAACCTACAACTGTGATTATCAAGTTTGCTATTTTAACCTTCTTCAAGGACCGTCCATAGTCAAATTCGATTCAACTAAGGTAGGAGAAACAGACACCCGCCAACCACCTTTATGCAAAACAAGTTGCATGTCAGTCGGTGGAACCGGTCTCATGTGCGTGGACATGTAAGGTTGGTGGTAAGCAGTATGAACATCACTGCCCACTACGTCTTTGTGTTCTACTCGTGCATATCATCTACGCATAGAACTGGCTCTGATGCCACTGTTAGGGAACATTGCATGGAAAACAAAAAATTCTATGCACACGCAAGGTCTATCCATGGAGATGCATATCTATGAGAGGGGGAGAGCATCTACATACCCTTGTAGATCGTTAAGCACAAGCGTTTATCACGCGGTTGATGTAGCCGTATTCTTCGCGATCCGATCACGATCCAACTGATCCAGTGCCGAACAGACGGTATCTCCGAGCTTAGCACACGTGCGGTTTGATGACGTCTCCTCCTTCTTGATCCAGTAAGTGGGAGAGGAGAAGTAGATGGGATCACAACCAACACGACGGCGTGGTGGTGATGGTAGTGGTGGAGCACCAACAACGCTTTGCTAAGCATCGCCGGGACGAGGCGGGGGAACTACAGAGTAACGGGAAAGAGAGGGGCACCAAGGGCTTGGTGTATCCTCTTGGGGCGCCCTCCCCTCTATATATAGGTGGAGGGGCGTGGGAAATAGCCCCTCCAATCCCTAGGGCGCAGCTAAGGGGGAGAGAACTTGGACTCCAAGTCCAGTCCTATTCCTATTAGGACTCCTTCCTTTTTTGCCTCCCCTAGCCACATGGGCTTTTGAGGACTTGGTGCGTCTAGCCCAATAAGGCCAGGGCGCCTCCCCTCAACCCATGGTAGCCCTTGGGTCGTGGTGAACCCACTTGCGGACTTGCGGACCCCTCCGGAATCCTCCAGAACCTTCTGGAAGCTTCCCGGTACAATACCGAAAAAACTGCACTTTTTTCTGGAACCCAAAATATGACTTACCATATATAAATCTTTACCTCTCGACCATTACGAGAACCCTCGTGATGTTTGGGATCTCATTTGGGAATCTGAACAACATTTGGTAACCACTCATCAAATATCCCAATACTACTCTAGCGTCAACGAACGTTAAGCGTGCGACCCTACGGGTTCGGGAATTATGTAATCATGACCGAGACACCTCTCCGGTTAATAACCAATAGCGGGACCTAGATGCCCATACTGATTCCTACATATTCCATGACGATTTTTATCGGTTGAACCTTTATGACAACATATGTAATTCCCTTTGTCTGTCGGTATGTTACTTGCCTGATATTCAATCGTCGGTATCTCTATACCTAGTTCAATTTCGTTACCGGCAAGTCTCTTATTACTCGTTCCGTAATACATCATCTTGCAACTAACTCCTTAGTCACTTTGCTTGCAAGCTTCTTGTGATCTGTATTACCGAGAGGGCCCAGAGATACCTCTCGGATACATGGAGTGACAAATCCCAATCTCTATTCACACCAACTCAACAGACACCTTTGGAGATACGTGTAGAGCATCTTTACGATCACCCAGTTACGTTGTGATGTTTGATAGAACACAAGGTATTCCTCCGGTATCTGGGAGTTGCATGATCTCATGGTCGAAGGAACATGTATTTGACATTAATAAAGCAGTAGCAATAAACTGAACAATCATATGCTATGCTAACGATTGGGTCTTATCCATCACATCATTCTCCTAATGATGTGACCCCGTTATCAAATGACAACTCATGTCTATGGTTAGGAAACCTTAACCATCTTTGATCAACGAGCTAGTCTAGTAGAGGCTTACTAGGGACACGGTATTTGTTTATGTATCCACACATGTATTTAAGTTTCCGGTCAATACAATTCTAGCATGAATAATAAACCTTTATCATGATTAAGGAAATATAATACTAACCATTTTATTATTGCCTATAGGGCATATTTCCAACATTTGGGACAAAGATTGAATACAAGATATGAACTAGGGTTTGAGCTGAGATGGTGCTGGTGAAGATGTTGATGAATATTAGTCCTCCCATGATGAGAGGATCGTTGATGATGTTGATGGCTTCAATTTACCCCCTCCTGGAGGGAAGTTTCCTTGGTGGAGTTGCTCTGCCAGGGAGCAAAAGTGCTCCTGCCTGGGTTCCGCCTCGAGGTGATGGAGCTTCATCCCGAAAGTATTCTCCTTATTTTTTCTAGGGAAGATGGCTTCATATAGTAGAAGATGGGCACCAGAGGCCTGCCTGGGGCCCACAAGCTCACCGGGCACGCCCAGGGGGTAGGGTGCGCTCCCTGAGCTTGTCATTCCCTGGTGGCCCCCTCTTGTTATTTCTTCCGCCAATATTTTTTTATATTCCAAAATAATTTTCTGTAAATTTTCAGGTCATTTGGAGTTGTGCAGAATAGCTATCCCTACTATAGCCTTTTTCGGTCCAGAATTCCCGCTGCTGGCAATCTTCCTCTTCATGTGAAACTTGTAAGATAAGATAGAAAAAACATAAGAATTGCATCATAAAGTGAAATAATAATCCAAAACATAAGAAATATCAGTAGGAAAATATGATGCAAAATTGACGTATCAACTACCCCAAGCTTACACCTCCCTTGTCCTCAAGCAAAAGTCAAAATCGATAATCATGACAACATGTTTAGAGAGAGAGGTGTCGATAAAAAACAAAATACGAACATGAAAGCATCATGATCATTATCATAGCAGCAATATATCATCAATAAACTTCTCATGCTAAATTAACAATTCATTCACAAGCTAAAGTATGAACCATAAACTTTATTGGGAACCAACAACTATGATCTTTGTCATTGAAATAATCACAATCCATCATATTTTCAGAAAAATAGTCTATGTAAGAGCTTTGTTTAGTAAGTTCACATACTCAACTATCATTTAGTCTTCCATGATTGCTAATACTCACAAAATATTTATAGAGCAAAAGTTTCAGTCAAACACATAGGAAGATAAGGGTTTATAAATTTTGTTGCCCAACTTATTTATCTTGAGGATAATGTCAACAAATAACTCATGATCACCTACACCCAACTGAAGCAATGTCTCTTTCTAGAAATCCAAGAAGGTGCTACGAGGATGTGAAAAGGGCATTCATAGTGCTCCAACCTCGTTGGGGTACTGTTTGTGGAGTTGCAATGATGCAGAAACTAGAGACACTTTGATAGCTGATGACATGTTATGTAATCTTGCACAAAATGATTGTGAAGGATGAGGGAGAATGGAAGCCCGGAGTTTAGGTCCGCCTCCAGGAGCAAGAGCTAGAGCATGTTGCAAACTTTTGAGATGCATCGATGACTTCAAAATCAGCAGGTGCACAAGCAACTTCTCATTGACCTTGTGGAGCATATGTGGATTCAACCTGAAAACCAATGAACTGTATACTTTATATTTCAATTATGCATTATGAATATGTTTGTAGTTTTATTTGTGTGTGATATTCATTGCTTATGTGGAATGATGGACGTGCATATGTTCGTATAGATTTAACATTTTTAAAATAAAGTGTAAGGTACTGGCTAAGGAATTGTATTGCAAGGCAGGAATTCACGCTGGTTCGATCTATTACAGCGATTACAAGAATTGGGGATCGGTTTCTAGGGTTCTTGAGCAATGGGGAATTGGTAACAAGGTAGCCGCCGTGCCGTGCCTTCTGATCCTCTGGATACCCAGGCAGTCTTTGGTGGTGGCTTAAGTAGTCGTCACTACGCTTGGGCTTCACTAGGTCCACTCTGGCCCAACATTGCAACGGTTCGGCCTCCGAGCCCGTGGTAGCATCTTGGCAGTCGGCGAGCCCCGCGAGCCGCTGGTCTGTGGGTCCTTCTTGTCGATGTCGATGGCTGCAGTGGGGGCACTGACATCCCCTCCTCCTTGGGATGAGGCTTGCCCCCAAGCCTCTGCTCTAGGAAAACGGGCTTGCAGCGCCACCTTGTCCTCCCAAGTGTCCGCAAGCGCCGCTTGATCCGACCAGCAAACTAGGACCTGCTCCACAGGGCACCATTCTTCCGACGCCAGCGATGTTGTAAAACTGCCACTAGCACAACACGAATATTAGTAGGTTGGGGAAGACGAGCGAAGGACTGCGTACCCGGTCGGAGACAACGACGGAGTTGGAAAACGTGGAACACTGGATGCACTTAAGAGTGCGCTGGCAGCTCCAACTTGTAAGCTGCATCATTGATCTTGGTGATGACGGGAAATGGCCCATAATACTTGAAGGAAAGCTTGTGGTTGGCTCGCCTTGCCACCGATGTTTCAATATATGGTTGGAGCTTGAGATACACCAGATCACCAACTTCAAAGACACGTGTTGATCTTCGTTTGTCAGCATGAGCCTTCATGTGTTACTACGCTCGATGCAAGTGTTATTGCAGCAGGTCCTGGACCACTGCCCTTTCTTCCAGCCACGAGTGATGTGTAGGAACGGTACAGTCCACCATGGGTGCCAAGCCCCACTGATACGTCTCCAACATATCTATAATTTTTGATTGTTCCATGCTATTATATTATCAACCTTGGATGTTTTATATGCATTTATATGCTATTTTATATGACTTTTGGGACTAACCTATTAACCTAGAGCCCAGTGCCAGTTTCTGTTTTTTCCTTGTTTTTGAGTTTCGCAAAAAAGGAAAACCAAACGGAGTCCAATTGACCTGAAACTTCACGGAACTTATTTTTGGACCAGAAGAAGGACATGGAGTAAAAGAATTGGGCCAGAAGAGTCCCGGGCTGCCCACGAGGGTGGGAGGCGCGACCAACCCCCTAGGCGCGCCTCCCTACCTCGTGGACAGCCCGGAGACCCCACTGACTTGTTCTCGACGCCAAAACCTCTTATATATACTGAAACCTCCAGAACATAACCTAGATCGGGAGTTCCGCCGCCAGAAGCCTCTGTAGCCACCGAAAACCAATCTAGACCCGTTCCGGCACCCTGTCGGAGGGGGAATCCCTCTCCGGCGGCCATCTTCATCATCCCGGCGCTCTCCATGACAAGGAGGGAGTAGTTCACCCTCGGGGCTGAGGGTATGTACTAGTAGCTATGTGTTTGATCTCTCTCTCTCTCTCTCTCGTGTTCTTGATTTGGCATGATCTTGATGTATCGCGAGCTTTGCTATTATAGTTGGATCTTATGATGTTTCTCCCCCTCTACTCTCTTGTAATGGATTGACTTTTCCCTTTGAAGTTATCTTATCAGATTGAGTCTATAAGGATTTGAGAACACTTGATGTATGTCTTGCATGTGCTTATCTGTGGTGACAATGGGATATTCACGTGATCCATTTGATGTATGTTTTGGTGATCAACTTGCGAGTTCCGTGACCTCGTGAACTTATGCATAGGGGTTGGCACACGTTTTCGTCTTGAATCTCCGGTAGAAACTTTGGGGCACTCTTTGAAGTTCTTTGTGTTGGTTGAATAGATGAATCTGAGATTGTGTGACGCATATCGTATAATCATACCCACGGATACTTGAGGTGACATTGGAGTATCTAGGTGACATTAGGGTTTTGGTTGATTTGTGTCTCTAGGATAGATTGAACGAAAAGAATAGCTTCGTGTTATTTTACTATGGACTCTTGAATAGATCGGTCAGAAAGGATAACTTTGAGGTGGTTTCGTACCCTACAATAATCTCTTCGTTTGTTCTCCACTATTAGTGACTTTGGAGTGACTCTTTGTTGCATGTTGAGGGATTGTTATGTGATCCAATTATGTTATTATTGTTGAGAGAACTTGCACTAGTGAAAGTATGAGCCCTAGGCCTTGTTTCCTAGCATTGCAATATCGTTTACGCTCACTTTTACCACTTGCTACCTTGCTGTTTTTATATTTTCAGATTAAAAAAACCTTTATCTACCATCCATATTGCACTTGTATCACCATCTCTTCACCGAATTAGTGCACCTATACAATGTACCATTGTATTGGGTGTGTTGGGTACACAAGATACTCTTTGTTATTTGGTTGCAGGGTTGTTTGAGAGAGACCATCTTCATCCTACGCCTCCTATGGATTGCTAAACTTTAGGTCATCCACTTGAGGGAAATTTGCTGCTGTCCTACAAACCTCGGCACCTGGAGGCCCAACAACTTTTACAAGAAGAAGGTTGTGTAGTAGACATCAAGCTCTTTTCTGGCACCGTTGCCGGGGAGTTTAACGCTTGAAGGTTTATCTTTAGATCTTGCAATCGAATCTTTTTGTTTCTTGTTTTATCACTAGTTTAGTCTATAAAAGAAAACTACAAAAAATGGAATTAAGGGTACCTCATATGCTTCATCTTTTTAATATCTTTCATGAAAATAAGGATTCCAATAATTGTGCCAAAGTGTTAGAAGAAGAATGCATTAGAATGTTTGGCACTAAATCTTTGTATGATGAGCATGATTGCAATGTTGTTAGTATGAACTCTTTGAATATCCATAGTACTAATGATGATTGCACTAGTCATGATGAAAATGTCTCTTATAAGCATGCCAATTTTTGTGGAGTGCATAGAGTTTGCAAGTACACACCAAATAGGGAAGATATATTTTGCAAGAGGCGTAAGTATTTAGAAACTAAATGGTTGCAAGAAAGGCTAGACGCTTGTGCTGAAGATTTAAAATTTCTTTGCCATCCTTGTGAACTTTGCAATGAACGTGATCATTTAAATATCCAATGCAAATTGTTTCATGATCGAATCATGTCCAAAAAGTATGATGACTTGATTTCCCTTGCGCATCATAATGAACTTAGTTTGCTTCTGGGTTATGAAGAAATGAAACGTATAACTAAGGATATTCTAGAATTTGCCCTTGATAAAGTTCTTGATTTTGATTTAGAGGGAATTTATATGTATTGTGCGGTGAATTGCATTGAAAATCCTTATATTGCCAATTACATAAAGACAAGAAAAGAAATAGATGATGAAGAGAATACTAATGAAAGGGAAGAGACTTCCCAATATCCTCCTATTATTTCTTATGATGAATCAGGTAACGAGGAGGAGCCTTCTATTCAACCAATCTCATTAATAAGGAGCTCCAAAAGGAGTATTGAACCCACACATAATGTGAAGAAGAAAAAGAAAAGACGGAGAAGCAAAGGTAAAAAGGTATCCCTCCCAAATGATGTTGCTCCTATTACTCATTGTGATGATGATAATTTCTATACTATTGGTGCTATCCATACTATTAATGATGAGAGTGATTATGCTTATGATATGAAAAGGACCAAGCTTGGGGATGTTATGTTTGATGAGAATGACATGTTTGAGAATTTATTTGCTGCAATTAATATTTGTCCCTAGCTTGGGGATGCTATGTTCCATGAAGATGATATATTTAACATCCCAAGTTTTGATATGCAAATTTATTATGATGATAGCATGCCTCCTATTTATGATGGTTATATTGGTGAAAGTGGGTTTGTAAGAGTGTAAACTTTAGGAAGTAATGATCCCACTATTTTGGAGGGTGTTGAATCTTATTTTGACAATTATGATAGTGGATTTGGAGAGGTCATGACTTTGTTTAGTAATGATTCCACTATCTTGGAAGAGGTTTGAATTGATTATGACGAGAACAAAGTTGCTACTTATGATGATTATTGTGATGACACTTATGCTATAAAAGGTAGTGATGATTATATTTATAAAACTTGTCATGATTATGATCACCCTCTTTCTGAACATTACTCTTTTAATGTGGAAACAATTTATAGTATTCGAGTTTCTTATGATACTCCCACTATTCCGATTGAGAAGAATCTTGCTTATGTGGAGATTTGTAAATTTTCTATGCTTGTAGATCATGAAAATAATGCTTTATGTGATAGTTATATTGTTGAATTCATTCATGATGCTACTAAAAATTATTATGAGGGAGGAGCATATGCTTGTAGGAATTGCAATAATATCAAGTTTCCTCTCTATGTGTTGAAAATCTTGAAGATTTGCTTGTTTTACCTTCCTATGCAAGTTGATTCTTGTTCCCACAAGTTGTTTGCTCAAAAAATAACTATGCATAGGAAGTGGGTTAGACTTAAATGTGCTAGTCATATTCTTCATGATGCTCTCTTTATGTTTCAATTCTTATCCTTTATGTGAGCATCATTGAAATCATCATGCCTAGCTAGGGGCGTTAAACGACAGCGCTTGTTGGGAGGAAACCCAATTTTATTTTGTTCTTTACTTTTTGTTCCTGTTTAGTAATAAATAATTCATATAGCCTCTGTTTAGATTTGTTTTTACGTTTTAATTAGTGTTTGTGCCAAGTAGAACCTTTGGAAAGACTTGGGTGAAGTCTTTGCGATATTGCTGTAAAAAACATAAACTTTTGCGCTCACGCGATTAGCTGCCATTTTTACTGGAGAGTGCGATTAGGTTGATTCTTTTTTCAGATGATTAATATACAAATTACTAAGGTCAACCAATTTTTCAGAATTTTTGGAGTTCTAGAAGTATACATTTGATACAGATTACTACAGACTATTCTGTTTTTTGACAGATTCTGTTTTCTATGTGTTGTTTGCTTATTTTGATAAATCTATGAGTAGTATCGGAGGGTATGAACCATAGAGAAGTTGGAATACAGTATATATTACACCAATATGAATTTATAATGAGTTCACAACAGTACCAAAAGTGCTGATTTATTTTCTTATACTAACGGAGCTTACGAGTTTTCTGTTAAGTTTTGTGTTGTGAAGTTTTCAAGTTTTGGGTAAAGATTCGATGGATTATGGAATAAGGAGTGGCAAGAGCCTAAGCTTGTGTATGCCCAAGGCACCCCAAGGTAAAATACAAGGACAACCAAAAGCCTAAGTTTGGGGATGCCCCAGATGGCATCCTCTCTTTCGTCTTCTTTCATCGGTAACTTTACTTGAGGCTATATTTTTATTCACCACATGATATGTGTTTTGCTTGGAGCGTCATTTTATTTTATTTTGTTTTTCTTTATGTTTGAATAAAATACCAAGATCTGAAATTATTAAATTCTAGAGAGTCTTCACATAGTTGCATAATTATTCGACTACTCATTGAGCTTCACTTATATCTTTTTAGAGCACGGCGGTGGTTTTATTTTGAAGAAATAGATGAACGCTCATGCTTCACTTATATTATTTAGAGAGTCCTTAGAACAACATGGTAATTTTCTTTGGTTATGAATTTAGTCCTAATATGATAGGCATCCAATATGGGTATAATAAAAACTTTCATATAAAGTGCATTGAATACTATGAGAAGTTTGATACTTGATGATTGTTTTGAGATATGAAGATGGTGATATTAGAGTCGTTCTAGTTGAGTAGTTGTGAATTTGAGAGATACTTGTGTTAAATTTTGTGATTCCCATAGCATGCACGTATGGTGAACCGTTATGTGATGAAGTCAGAGCATGATTTATTTTTTCATTGTCTTCCTTATGAGTGACGGTCGGAGACGAGCGATGGTCTTTCCCTACAAATCTATCCCCCTAGGAGCATGCATGTAGTACTTTGTTTCGATAACTAATAGATTTTTGCAATAAGTATATGAGTTCTTTATGACTAATGTTGAGTCCATGGATTATACATACTCTCACCCTTCCACAATTGCTAGCCTCTCTAGTACTGCGCAACTTTCGCTGGTACCATAAACCCACCATAATCTTCCTCAAAACAGCCACCATACCTACCTATTATGGCATTTCCATAGCCATTCTGAGATATATTGCCATGCAACTTTCCACCGTTTCGTTTATTATGACATGCTTCATCATTGTCATATTGCCTTGCATGATCATGTAGTTGACATTGTATTTGTGGCAAAGCCACCATTCATAATTCTTTCATACATGTCACTCTTGATTCATTGCACATCCCGGTACACCGCCGGAGGCATTCATATAGAGTCATATTGTGTTCTAAGTATCAAGTTGTAATTCTTGAGTTGTAAGTAAATAAAAGTGTGATGGTCATCATTATTAGAGCATTGTCCCATGTGAGGAAAGGATGATGGAGACTATGATTCCCCCACAAGTCGGGATGAGACTCCGGACGAAAAAAAAGGGAAAAAAGAGGCCATAAAAAAGAGAAAAGACCCAAATATAAAAAAATTGAGAGAAAAAGAGAGAAGGGGAAATGCTACAATCCTTTTACCACACTTGTGCTTCAAAGTAGCACCATGATCTTCATGATAGAGAGTCTCCTATGTTGTCACTTTCATATACTAGTGGGAATATTTCATTATAGAACTCGGCTTGTATATTCCAATGATGGGCTTCCTCAAAATGCCCTAGGTCTTCGTGAGCAAGCGAGTTGGATGCACACCCACTTAGTTTCTTTTTGATGTTTCATACACTTATAGCTCTAGTGCATCCGTTGCATGGCAATCCCTACTTACTCACATTGATATCTATTGATGGGCATCTCCATAGCCCGTTGATACGCCTAGTTGATGTGAGACTATCTTCTCCTTTTTGTCTTCTCCACAACCACCATTCTATTCCACCTATAGTGCTATGTCCATGGCTCACGCTCATGTATTGCGTGAAGATTGAAAAAGTTTGAGAACATCAAAAGTATGAAACAATTGCTTGGCTTGTCATTGGGGTTGTGCATGATTTAAATATTTTGTGTGATGAATATAGAGCATAGCCAGACTATATGATTTTGTAGGGATAACTTTCTTTGGCCATGTTATTTTGAGAAGATATAATTGCTTTGTTAGTATCTTGAAGTATTATTGTTTTTATGTCAATATTAAACTTTTGTCTTGAATCTTATGGATCTGAATATTCTTGCCACAATAAAGAGGATTACATAGATAAATAAGTTAGGTAGCATTCCACATCAAAAATTCTGTTTTTATCATTTACCTACTCGAGGACGAGCAGGAATTAACCTTGGGGATGCTTGATACGTCTCCAACGTATCTATAATTTTTGATTGTTCCATGCTATTATATTTTCAACCTTGGATGTTTTATATGCATTTATATGCTATTTATATGATTTTTGGGACTAACCTATTAACCTAGAGCCCACTGCTAGTGCCAGTTTCTGTTTTTCCTTGTTTTTGAGTTTCGCAGAAAAGGAAAACCAAACGGAGTCCAATTGACCTGAAACTTCACGAAACTTCTTTTTGGACCAGAAGAAGGACATCGAGTAAAAGAGTTGGGCCAGAAGAGTCCTGGGCTGCGCACGAGGGTGGGGGGCGTGCCCACCCCCCCGGGCGCGCCTCCCTACCTCGTGGACAGCCCGGAGACCCCCCTGACTTGTTCTCGACGCCAAAACCTCTTATATATATACTAAAACCTCCAGAACATAACCTAGATCGGGAGTTCCGCCGCCAGAAGCCTCCGTAGCCACCGAAAACCAATCTAGACCCGTTTCGGCACCCTGCCGGAGGGGGGGAATCCCTCTCCGGCGGCCATCTTTATCATTCCAGCGCTCTCCATGACAAGGAGGGAGTAGTTCACCCTCGGGGATGAGGGTATGTACCAGTAGCTATGCGTTTTCTCTCTCTCTCTCTCTCTCTCTTGTGTTCTTGATTTGGCACGATCTTGATGTATCGCGAGCTTTGCTATTATAGTTGGATCTTATGATGTTTCTCCCCCTCTACTCTCTTGTAATAGATTGAGTTTTCCCTCTGAAGTTATCTTATCAGATTGAGTCTTTAAGGATTTGAGAGCACTTGATGTATGTCTTGCATGTGCTTATCTGCGGTGACAATGGGATATTCACGTGATCCACTTGATATATGTTTTGGTGATCAACTTGCGAGTTCTGTGACCTCGTGAACTTATGCATAGGGGTTGGCACACGTTTTCATCTTGACTCTCCGGTAGAAACTTTGGGGCACTCTTTGAAGTTCTTTGTGTTGGTTGAATAGATGAATCTGAGATTGTGTGACGCATATCGTATAATCATACCCATGGATACTTGAGGTGATATTGGAGTATCTAGGTGACATTAGGGTTTTGGTTGATTTGCGTCTTAAGGTGTTATTCTAGTACGAACTCTAGGATAGATTGAATGGAAAGAATAGCTTCATGTTATTTTACTACGGACTCTTGAATAGATCGATCAAAAAGGATAACTTTGAGGTGGTTTCGTACCCTACAATAATCTCTTCGTTTGTTCACCTCTATTAGTGACTTTGGAGTGACTCTTTGTTGCATGTTGAGGGATTGTTATGTGATACAATTATGTTATTATTGTTGAGAGAACTTGCACTAGTGAAAGTATGAGCCCTAGGCCTTGTTTCCTAGCATTGCAATACCGTTTACGCTCACTTTTACCACTTGCCAACTTGCTGTTTTTATATTTTGAGATTACAAAAACCTTTATCTACCATCCATATTGCACTTGTATCACCATCTCTTCGCCAAACTAGTGCACCTATACAATTTACCATTGTATTGGGTGTGTTGGGTACACAAGAGACTCTTTGTAAGAGATTTGGCTTGGCCTGCTGGCAGATTTGGCAACAACGCACGTATTGCAAGACGTGCATTTTCATCTTCGGCCAAGCGAACAAGCGGCGAATGCGATGGAAAGTTGTGGGAAAGCCATTGTGCCCCCCCATGGGACTATCATGAAATGTCAAGGTGATGTGCTGTTGCAATGCCGTAGAGCCTCCCAGCCATATCCTGCCATGGAAATGCAGGATTCCATTCTGTAGTGTGAATCGTTGCTTGGGGTCCTCCCGAAGAGCAAGTTGTTGTAGTAGTTTTTGGGCCTGCGGGTTGCAATTGTAGCTTGCCAACACGTCATCCAACCAACTGGGTTGACAAGTGGAGATGTCAAATATTAGCTCTGCGGACTGTGAGCAAGAAAGAGCATCAGTAGCTGTGTTGTCCGAGCCTTATATATTTAATTGTGTACCGAAGGCCCAACATCTTGGTGAAAGCCCTCTGCTGCCAAGGTGTTGTCAGGCGCTGCTCTTCGAGATGTAGGAGACTTTTTTGATCCGTAAAGATGACAAATTCATTATGCAGTAAGTATGGTCATCACTGGTCGATTGCCACTAAGATAGCCAAGTACTCCTTCTCGTATGTTACTAGGCCTTGGTAATGCGGGCTCAAACTCTTACTCATAAAAGCAATTATGTGTCCTTCCTGATGCAAGACTGCTCCTATCCCCTTGTCGCACGCATCAGTCTCAATCGTAAATGTTTTACTGAAATCTGTCATCGCCAAAACTGGTGCTGACACGAGTTGTTGTTTGAGCAGCTCAAAAGCTTGGTTAGTGTTGTCCGTCCAGACGAGGGGGATACCCTTCTTCAAGAGGTTGAAGAGGGGGCATGCAATAATACCAAAACCATGGACAAATCTATGGTAATACCCTGAGAGTCCCAAGAATCGGCGCACTTCCTTTGCGTCAACCAGCTTCGGCCACGCCTCCACTGCTCTGATATTTGCTGGTTCCGTGGCCACCCCTTGGTTGCTGATGACATGAACTAGGTAGGACAATTGTTGCTGGCCAAATTCACACTTGGACCTGTTCACTTTCCATTGATCTCGACGCATGAGCTCAAGAACCTATCTAAGGTGTGCCGGGTGGTCCTTCCAGGTCTTGCTGAATACCAGAATGTCGTCGAAGAAAAGCAGAATGCACTGTCGCGGGAGGGGATGCATTGTATCTGTCATCGCACCATTGAAGGTACCTGCCCCCCGCCAGCCCGAATGAGAGGACCATGATCATACTGTCCCGAGTGCGTCTAAAACACAGTTTTAAATTCCTCCCCTTCTGCTAATCGAATTTGGTGATAGCGCGCATGCAGATCCAATTTAGAGAACCACATCGTGCCCATCCCGGCTCCAATGTGGGCACCGATCGTCACTGGTGGGGCGTAGGTCGGTGTTGGCCCCCGGTTCCCCTCGATCTCCTTGGTTAGTGTTGGTTGCGCGAGCTGGAGTGCTGCCACCGCATCGCCTAGATCGGTGATGCGCTTTTCTAGATTGGGTCCCCAATTGACGAGTTCGTCGATCTTTGTTGTGGATGCCCGAATCTTGGCAATGACCTTGTTCTAGGCCTTCAGAGTGTTGTCGAAGCGGTCGAGGAAGGCTTCAACGAACGGATCCATGGCGACGAGCTGGGATCTCGCTTGCCACAGGCGCCGTGTCTCAATGATTTGGGCCAGAGTGGCGCGGAGGAAGTGGGGTGGGTTGGTCTCTGATACCACATGTAAGGTACTGGCTAAGGAATTGTATTGCAAGGCAGGATTTCTCTCTGGTTTCATCTATTATAGCGATTACAAGAATTGGGGATCGGTAGCTAGGGTTCTTGAGCAATGGGGAATTTGTAACAAGGTAGTCGTCGTGCTGTGCCTTCTGATCCTTTGGATACCCAGCCAGTCGCTGGTGGTGGCTTAAGTAGTAGTCGCTGCCCTTGGGCTTCACTAGGTCCACTCCGGCCCAACATTGCGGGGGTTGGGTGTTGTAGGGTGGAACCCTAAGTGGAGATCTTTCACGAATTGGATTGGAATCCCCAAGAACAAGAAGAACATAAGGGGAAAAGAGGAGGAACAATCAAGAACAAGTCCAAATCACACATCCACCAGACTCAAATACACACAAGATCCACAAGGTACATGAACAATCAAATGGAAACAAGATACATGGTAGAGTTCATGCCAAATCCAAAGGAGATGGGGGCTTGATGATCTAAATAGATCCTTCCCTGAAGGGGTCTTGATATCCCTAGGGATCTTCTCCTAAGGGGTCTTGCATCCACAAGGGGAGATACATGAGCTAAGCTCTAATGTCTAGATCTATTCTTAGCTTAGTCTAAATGGAGGAGGAGTATATATAGGTTCAAGAGATGAAGGGGTAGGTAGGGATGAAATGGGGATACATGGGCCAAAGACCACAGCTACACACAGGGGGCCCTCGTGTGCACGGGGTATGTGGAGCCCGTGCGCACGGGGTCTCCAGAGACCTGATGCATTAGCACGTGTGCATGGGGTCTGCGAGGCCCGTGGGCACGGTACACGCCCGTGCGCACGGGGTCTTCAGGACCGTGCAGCCTGGGAGGCCCGTGCGCATGGGGTCGCCTGGGAACTTCTGCCTTCTTCTTCGACGGTTCCTTCTCCGCTTCCAGGCTTCCCACTTGGATGGTATATTTGTTCTCCTATGCTTGGACTCCTCGATGAATGTGTAGCTCCGCTCACACCTATGTATGCACACGAGAGAGGGGTCAAGTACTGTACCATCCTCGAAGGGAACAAGTGAACACGTGTAAAGGAGATGATTCACCTTTATGTATGTGAAGTAGATGTGGCACGTGTCACTTTCCAAACGAACTCTTGACATGGTGATGTCCATAGGATGCTCCACATCATCCCCTCCCCCTTGGAAAAGATCCGACCTCGGATCAAAATCCAAATCACCATGGGAAAGAGGCGATGTCGTTGTGTAGAAGTGGATGATCACCAAGCATTCTTCATCTTTTAGCTTGAAATGGGCACTCTCGAATGTCGTACCATCTTGGAATTCCTTCAAAAGGAGCAAAGACAACAAACACTTGGAAAATCAAATGTGGTTAGCGTTAGTGAAAAACCAAGCATTCAAGAGGCGATTCACCCAACAAGTGTCGTCATCAAGCATAGCATATGGTTTGACAAAGAAGTCTGGCATGGCATGTAAGCATATAAATTGAGCACAATCAAGGACATCATGAAAACAAGCATGAAAATGGGAGGTTGAGATGCAAATATTTGTGACAAGTGAACAAGCATCTACCTCAAGGTCATAGCATGCATGCATGAAGTGCTCAACAAATGGTCTATGGTAGGCATAGGAATCATTCACAACACCAAATATAGCGAAATGTCTAAACACATGGGGCAAGTGCAAGACAATCCAAGCATAACATGTATAGGGCGTAGTGAAGATATCATGGCACTCAACACAGTGGAAAGAGCAATTGTTGAACATGTGTGAGGCAATCAAGTCAATCATGTGACAAGCAATGGGACATGGAATATGTGAAGAAATGACATTGTTGCAACCAAATATATGATAGGAGCAAGTAATCCAAGAATATGTCATGAGGCATAGCAATGTGGAAATCATGAATGAAAGCGCTATCTCTAACATGTGTGTAATAAAGTGGTCCATGATGACCAATAAGTCTCATGGCGGAAGAACACAAGTAGTATGATCCACAATATGCATGCTCATGGTTTTGTGTTCTCGAAAGAGAAGGATACCACCTCAAAAGCATGCCCTTGTGCGTCCTTCACAATGCTGAAGTACAAGCAAGTGCGATGTAGACTCGTCATGGTAGAAGGTGGTTCGCTCTCAATAGCTCTAATTGTCAACTCACGTGAAGTGGAAGTCGACACAAAGTCCAAGTATCCTACACATGCACACAACAAAACAAAGAACGTATGCGCATGGTAGATAAACACATCATCCATCATGATGATTCTCTTCTCTTGCAGATAACCATTAGAAGCAAAAGTGCATGAATAATATGATGCAATGGCTATACTCATGGCACTGGGCATATGGTGCAAAGAAGGAAGATAAGCATGCTTCACAAGAAATATGTCAAAATTTCCAAATATGTGCGAGAATGCTATAGGGGCAATCTCATTAGAAAGACTAGAAACATTATTGCACTCAATACATGGCAAATCATCTAGCATGGGAGAGGCAACATATGGAGATATATGACAAGAAGCAATAACAATCATGTGCAAAGCATGTAGATGGTTGTCATCAACCGCATGAAATGAGAAAGTATGAATCACTGGTGATGCAACATAAGCAAGCATAGTAGTCAAGTCGGGCAAGCTAGTAGTGCGAAGATGCAACATACTAGAAGAAATCATGGCAATCATGTCATGTGAGCAAATAATAGGCATAGACAATGCACGTGACATATCGCAAGCACGAACACAAAGCAAGATCATAGGAATGGGTCATAGGTGGAACATGGCAATAACAAGTAATATCTCCACCAAGCTTGCAAATACACATACAAGTAGTAGAATCAATCATCATATGTAATGCAAATCATGGGTCACAAATGCATGACAAAGGAATATGAATGATCATATCAAGCATAGTGAACATGGCAATATGGGCAAATGATATATAATGGACAATAATCCATAACCATGTGAGGGCCATGTAGAATAAATGCGTGAAGTTTTTGCATGAAGGAAACAGTGGTAAGGACAATCCACGGGATCCCAAATCATCATTGCTCTCTAGATCTCGTTTTGTCAACTCATGGGATTGTGAGGTTGACAAGTATTCATGGGTACCTACACAAAAGAGACACAAACCAAAGAAATTGTGTGCATGGTAAATGTACACATCATCCATCATGATGTGTATGTGCATGTGAGTGTTAGCACAAGATAAGCATCGCTCAAAGAAATTTGAGGCATGGTAGAGAAATATTTCATCCATCATGCAATGATAGTTATTGTGTTCAACATGATTGGGACTCAAATTATAGCAAGTGTGCGGCACAACAATAGCATATTTATTCATGGGATGCATATGTTGCACACAATCATGGGAATCATGCAAAGTATATGATGTAGAAAAATCTCCCAATGGGTATGAGGAAGCTATGGGGGTCTCCTCATGAGCAATAGCGGAAGCATATCATGGAGAAAATTTACAACATGACAAACAATGCATGTAGAAAGCTAGGTGGTCATGGCATGGCATATCAATATCATCACAAGAAAAACAAATGCCAATAACCATGGGCTTGTCATCTATGCCGTATGTGCAAATTGGGTTTATTTTAATGGCATATGCATAGTCAGTATGAAGAGATTGCAAACATGACATATGGTTGATCTCATGCATAGCATATGACAAGTCAAGCAGATTGCCAAACATGATGTGACCTAGAGAATTGTCACAAGAAATCCTATGTAACATAGCATCACAACTAATAGACTCCACATGGAAATCATCAAACTCATCATAAATGGGTAAATCATCGCATGGGGAAATCATACTAGCATGAAGCATGGTAATAAGTGGATCAACATCATCCAAGCAAGCAATGCCAAGATTGTCCACTAGTGGGACTAGAGCACCACCTTCACCTATGTTACCTTTCTCATTCCACTCATGTGGTGTAGGCGAGGTGGCAAAGACCAAATCGTGGTCAATGTCACCATCGTGATGGAACCATGTGGGGGTGCATCATAGTCCACCATGGCCATCGTCTTGTCCAAAGGTAGGATAGAGTCGTCGAGGATCGGCGCGTGATCATATATGGGACCTAGCACCAAATGAGAAGACACAATAGAGGCAGAGGTTAAGTTGTTAGAAATCGAACTAGCCTCACATGCCCTATCAACTACCTCACTCTCTCTATGTGGTGGTGGCTCACTCACTCTCTCAAAATAGGTGCACTCAATGCCACATTTGGTGGAGTCACTCAAATCACTCAAGTGGTGGTGGTGGCTCTCCTCACATGGGAATTGGCGTAGCTCATCATATATGGGGCTAGTGGTGAAGTCACTCTCACTCTCAATATGGTGGCAAAAGTCACTCGAGTCATCATACGTCATCGTGGTCGAAGGGAAAATCCCATGCCCAACTGTCTCGTAGTCGTCGCCATGGATGAAGGCCGAAGATGTCACATCATCACTCTTGTCGTGGATGAAGGCCGAAAATGGCACATCATCACACTCATCGTGGATGAAGGCCGAATATGGCACATCATCACTCTCATTGTGGATGAAGGCCGAAGATGGAACATCATCACGCTCATCATGGATGAAGCCCGAAGATGGCACATCACCGCTCATCCTTGCTCATCACTGCGTCGCTCGCCTCCAAATCTCGATCCTTGATTTGCTCCGTAGTGGTACTCGTCACTGCACCATCTTGAAAAAGAGTCATAGTAGACTCGACATCATCAATTTCACAAAGAGGGATGGCGGTGAAGTCGAACTTGGGAACGTCATCTTGGAGCTCGTCAGGCTTGGACATCTTGGTGGTACTAGCCTCATGCTCACCGTCTTGGAGCATGGTCATCGCGAAGTGTGCTTGGGGTCGAGTAGACTTGGCCTTCTTGAGTTCTTGCTCCGTCTTGAGAGCACCAATGTAGTTGCCGTCGAGGGACTTGTAGTTCTCAAAGAAGATAGTCTTGAAGATGTCGTTGTTCAATCCCATCATGAAGTAGAACTTCATCCAAATGGGGTCATCCATGCCGGCTCATCGCAAGGCTTCCTTCATGTTCTTGAAGTACTCGTCGAGGGACTTTGATACTTGTATGGTGTTCTCCAATTGGCATTGAAGATGTTCCGTCTAGGCGGAAGGCACAAATTCTCGCCTCATCGCTTTCTTCGTCTTGGACCAACTCATGTCATAGCTCTCCGAAGGTGTGTGAAGCCACCATGTCGACGCGTAGTCGTGGAAGTTTCTTGAGGCGCACTTCACTTGATCTTCGGGAGGGACTTGATGTATCTTGAGGTAGTCGTCCATCAAGCTCTCCCACTCGAGATACTCCTCGGGTTCTAGAGGTCCATAGAAAGGAATCTCGTGGTCAGTGTCGAGGTCATAGTAGCTCGTGGAAGACACGGAAGTGAGCTTGGGGAGCTTCTCTTGAGTGTAGCCTTGAGGTTCTTGTTGGCGAAGATGCTGAATATCAGAAGGCAAAGATGCCTTGAAGTCACTTGGCGAAGATGCCAAAGGTGTTGAAGAAGCTGTAGTCTTGGTGTTGATGTCACGACTCTGTATAACTCGTGCGCACGGGGTTGTCGGAGGCTGTGTGCATGGGGTCCCGTGTGCACGGGGTTGGCATAGAAGCCAACATGCTCTCGGAAGGCTGCTCTTCCGTTCTTTTGGTATTCCCTTGATGGCCTTGAGCTTCGTGGTCTTGTCGATGTCGATGCCGTGGTGTACTTGGAGAATATGTAAGCGCGGGAGTCTTTGCACTTGAGCATCTTCTCGAAGATGAGGAAGACCGCTTGTGGTTCTTGATGACGACCTTGAGCTCCTCCATGTGCTTGTCCATCTTGGCGTCGATGAAGTTCTTCATAGCATCGAACTGGTCATCGTGGTTGTAGACTGGAGATGATGTGTCTTGCCTATCCATCACAAGACTCGAGCAAAGGAGAGTAGGAAATGAGATAAACAATACCAAGCTACCTTTTCCCAAAGTTGAGGATGTATCTCGTATCACTCAATGTGAAATGAAAGAATAGTGGAATTGGTACCAGACTTGTTCACTCACACCTACAAAGTAAAGCTTATCAAGTGGCTTGGTTAGGACAAGTGGCACAAATTCATGCAAAGTGAAGTCCAAGATATTGTAAATGTTGAAATAAATCCAAAGGACTCAAAATGCAAAGCAAGTGATCACAAATAAATAGGAGGGCAATAAAGAAACACACACGGTGGGATAATGGGGCTTGTGCAACTATAGGGATGAGCAATACAAAATTGCCTAACGAAGACTAAGCTCATGTTGCACAAACACTAGGAGAGCACTAGCTTGATTGCACACTTGGGCACGATTCACCACTCGACACTAACCTATATGTATGCAAGCTAAATGTTTCCTATTCCATGTATCCTCATGCACAAGTATCTCTTTTCATGCTCAACTCTCTTTTGCTTATAAGCTTATGATATTTCTTTTCTTGCTTTTTTTCTCTTCCTTTCCACTTTTCTTATTGAGCCTCAACCACAAATATGAGATAAGCATCACAAGATATGCACGGGAGCAAGCAATGGCACTATATGATATATCCAATGATGCAACAATATGATATTGTATCACTAAGGTGCACAAGTTTTCGCGAAACCCGACAATACTTGGATAGCTAGTCTCAGTAGGTATGAAGGTATTCACAAAGATGGTGGGGCTATCAAGATGTAATGGCAAGGAAGGAAAAGTTTATGATGGAGTGGATACCTTCATCACACTTAAGCTTTCACGAAGTCGGGGGTAACCGGCCTTGCTTCTGGTTCAAGATGGTCTCAAAGGATGGATGGTCGTGATCGATGAGGAATGTCGTCGTAGATTTAGTCGATGGAACGATACAAGTCAAATGGTGGTGTATGAAGATGTAACCATCCCTAAGTAGACGAAACACCTTAGGAGACTCAAATCACAACATAAACAACCACAAATACCAAAGGAACCAAAATGGGTTAGTTTGCAGAAGTTGTATGAGGTGGTGCGAAAGTTATGGTGGAGGACCTATACAAAAGATGCAAAAATGGGAAAAATTTTATGGATTCAAATGGTGGTAAAACCAATATTATCATCTCGGGCATGTCGCTAGCTTTTCAACGAGCCAAAGAGCACCCAATTCAGAGTTCGAGAGTGGAAGTTATGGGTGAAAACGTAAAGTGCACGCGGATGATTCAGGGAGGGCCGTGCGCATGGGGTCAGAGGCCGTGGACACGGGGTCCCGTGCGCATGGTACCACGCCGTGGACACAGGTGAGGGAGTCCTGGACTAAGGGGTCCTCGGGTGTCCGGACTATGTGATATGGGCCGAACTGATGGGCCATGAAGATACAAGGTAGAAGACCTTCCCCCGCGTCCGGATAGGACTCTCCTATGCGTGGATGGCAAGATTGGCGCCCGGATATGTAATTTCCTTCTTCTGTAAGCCGACTCTGTATAACCCTAGGCCCCTCCGGTGTTATATAAACCGGAGGGTTTAGTCCGTAGAGGCTATCCGAATTTACATAGGATAGACATCTAGGGTTTAGCCATTACGATCTTGAGGTAGATCAACTCTTGTAACCCCTATACTCATCAAATACAATCAAGCAGGACGTAGGGTTTTACCTCCATTACGAGGGCCCGAACCTGGGTAAACATCATGTTCCCCATGTCCCTTGTTACCTTCGATCCTCAGACACACAGTTCAGGACCCCCTACCCAAGATCGGTCGGTTTTGACACCGACATTGCTGCTTTCATTGAGAGTTCCATTTTGTCGTTGGTAGAAGGTTCGATGGCTCATTCAATCATCAACAATGATGCTGTTTCTCGGGAAACTTTTCGCCCTGGTCAACTTTTTGTGTTTGGCGGCTTCGCTCTGCGGGCCAATTCAATTGGTCACCTCGAACAGATCGATAGCTACGCCCCTGGTCATCAGATTAGGTTTGGAAACCTGAATTACATCGCTAATATCCTAGGAGACTTGATCTTCGAAGGGTTCACAACCTCGACTGCTATTCCTTGTCTTCAAGAAGGAAACCCGTCGGATCCATCATCAGGCACCGCTCAAGGACCAACTATCATCCCTGCCCTGGCCTTAGATCCAGTGCAGACCACCTCATCCGAAGATGGGAGTTTGAAACCCACCAGACTCTCTCCTACTACGGAGCTCTCTGCCAGAGACCCAGAGGCGACTGTATTTTCAGCAAACCCGGAATCAAACAGGACTGTCCCTATCATCAGAGAGCCGAATTCACCTCTGGATGCCAACTCTGAACTCTCGAGGTCTGCGTCCAGCGAGCATGACCAGGTAGAGTCTACCAGGCCCAGCTCCACAGGCCCCTAGTTCCCCGTCTGGCCTTTGCTCCTAAACGAGGCCCTGGACATAATGCGATCTCTCGCCATTATGGAGGTATCGCATCCGAACCACGCCCAGCCCGGACTAGGGGCTGAGAGCGGGGAATTTTACGTCCCACCCACCACCCACTTAATAGCCACCGTCGAAGACTTGACCGACATGCTAGATTACGCTTCCGAGGACATTGACGGTATGGACGACGATGCCGGAGACGAACCGGGCCAGTATCTGCCTATCACCGGGCGTTGGACGGCCACCTCCACATACGATGTGTACATGGTGGATACACCTAAAAAGGACGACGACTACGGCAGGAAGGATCCGATCGAGGACAAGCCCATCGAGGCACCATCAAAACGTCGACGTCAGTGGCGCCACTCAGAATCGCATCGCGAAAGGGAAAGCAATACCGGCACCGGAGACAACAACACTCCAGATGACGCCGAAGATCCCGAAGACCCCGCCGATCCTACGTCCGAGAAGGATGAGTGGGAGGAGGGACAAGTTAACCCCAACGAGCCTATCAGGAATGAGGATTTGGAGGATAGTAACTATCTACCGGTCTCCGAGGAGGATGTCAGCCTCGGCAATGAAGACTTCATCGTGCCAGAGGAACCCCTCGAGCAAGAGCGCTTTAAGCGACAGCTAATCGCAACTTCGAGGAGCCTAAAAAAGAAACAACAACAGCTTCAAGCCGAACAGGGTACGCTCAATGATAGATGGACCCAGGTCCTAGCTGCCGAGGAATATGACCTCGAGCGTCCAACAAAGAGTTATCCAAAGCTTCAGCAATTGCCACAATTCGACGACGAGGCCCTTGAGCCAATACTGTCAAGATATAATCATGCTGACGAACCAGACCGACCACCATGTGGACGAGACAAAGCGGCTGCTCACGCCGAACACCAGCCTGCGCCACCTCGCCGTCGAGGCAAAGAGGTAGCCGCTCTGGACTACACCTACGACTTATGTCAGGACCTGGACAATAGAGCCGGTCAGACTAGATCAATCTATGGATCAAGGGGGCATGCTCCAATGCGTGATGATGACCATCAAGCTTGGCGCGATAAGCATAACCTCACTCAGGCTGTAAACTGAACACGGATGTCACCCGAACTCCGCCGTGATGTTGCCCGATATAGAGGCGCCGCACACCCCTTATGCTTTACCGATGAGGTAATGCAGCACTAGTTTCCAGAAGGGTTTAAACCCGTAAACATTGAAGCATACGATGGAACGACAGATCCCGTGGTATGGATTGAAGATTTTCTTCTCCATATTCACATGGCTCGCAGTGACGATCTTCATGTCATTAAATACCTGAAAGTGCTAGTTATTGACTAGAGGGGGGTGAATAGGTGATTTTTTATGAAAGTCTTCAAAACACTAGATCTTTGAAGACAAACAGTAGAAATGAACCTATTGATATGCAGCGGAAGATAGACTACACTAGACAAGCCATAGTCAAGTAAGCAACATAGTGAAAGCACGAAGACTATCAGCAGCTAGGTAGAATGGATCAGGATGGAAGACAGTATGAAGCCAAACAGTAAATAGTCTTCACTCAGTGAAGTCAAACAGATCAGACAAGCAAGCAAAGACTTCACGAAGACAAACTATAAAGTAAAGGGAAGTGGAGGATAGAACCAGTTGCTTGGTGAAGACAAGGACTTGGTAGACCAGTTCTAGTTGTTGTGACAACTGTACATCTGGTTAGGGAGGCTAAGATTCAACTCAAAGGACCGCGTCTTCACCTTATTCCCCTTGAGCTAAGGACACCCAGTCCTCGCCCAATCACTCTGGTAAGTCTTCAAGGTAGACTTCCAAACCTTCACAGACTTTGTTCATCGGCGATCCACAATGACTCCTGGATGCTCAGAACGTGACGCCTAACCGGCTGGAGGATTCACAGTCCTCAAGTGTAACAAGTCTTCAGGTCACGTGGACAGAAATACTTTAGTGATGCCTAACACTCTTTGGCTCTAGGTGTTTAGGGATTTGTCCTCGCAAGGATCTCTCTTTCTCAAATGCTTTGGAGGTGGGTTGCTCTCAAACGACAAAAGCCGTGCACTAACTCTGAGAAGCCACCAATTTATGGTGTAGGGGGTGGGCTATTTATAGCCAGGAGGCAAGCCGACCTAATTTGTCCGAAATGACCCTGGGTCATGAAGGAATCGACACATGTCCAACGGTCGGATTTCAAACACACGCGGAAGCTTGACTTGGGCTACAAGTAAAGCTGACTCATCCAGCTCTGGATAAGATTTGCTCTCATTGTCTTTGCTCAAAGACATAGGATTTTGGTTGAGCATCACATAAGTCACTCTGACTTTGTTCACTTGGACCCCACTTAATAGTACGGTGGTTCCTATGACTCAACAAAGAAGAAAAGGAAACTACGAAACAACTATGTCTTTGTACTCCATAGTTGATGTTGCTTGAAGCTACATCGGTATTTCCCCAAAGAGGAAGGGATGATGCATCACAGCGGCGGTAGGTATTTCCCTCAGATATGAAACCAAGGTTATCGAACCAGTAGGAGAACCAAGCAACACAACGTAAATAGCCCCTACACACAGATAACAAATCCTCGCAACCCGACGTGTAAAAGGGGCTGTCAATCCCTTTCGGGGTACGACGCCTCAAGATAAGCAAACGGACGTGAGGTAAATTCGTAGTAGATTGATAGATTGAACGCGAAATAAATAAAGAAAATTGCAGCAAGGTATTTTTGTATTTTTGGTTTAATAGATCTAAAATAAATGCAAGAGAAAAGTAGATCGCAAAGGCAAATATATGAGAAAGAAGACCCGGGGGCCATAGGTTTCACTAGTGGCTGCTCTCGAGAAAAATAGCAAACGGTGGGTAAACAAATTACTGTTAGGCAATTGACAGAACTTCAAATAATTATGATGATATCCAGACAATGATCATTATATAGGCATCACATCCAAGATTAGTAGACCGACTCCTAGCTGCATCTACTACTATTACTCCACACATCGATCGCTATCCAGCATGCACCTAGTGTATTAAGTTCATGGAGAAACGGAGTAATGCAATAAGAACAATGTAGACGGGATCTATCTATGTAGAGACAGACCCCATCGTTTTTCCTTAGTAGCAATGATACATACGTGCCGTTTCCCTTTCTGTCACTGGGATCAAGCACCGTAAGATCGAACCCACTACAAAGCACATCTTCCCATTGCAAGATAAATAGATCAAGTTGGCCAAACAAAACCCAAATATAGGAGAAGAAATACGAGGCTATAAGCAATCATGCATATAAGAGATCAAAAGAACTCAAATAACTTTCATGGATATAAAAAGATATAACTGATCATAAACTCAAAGTTCATCAGATCCCAACAAACACACCACAAAAAGAGTTAGATCATATGGATCTCCAAGAGACCATTGTACTGAGAATCAAGAGAGAGAGAGATGAAGCCAACTAGCTACTAACTACGGACCCGAAGGTCTACAAAGAACTACTCACGCATCATCGGAGAGGCACCAATGGAGGTGGTGAACCCCATCCGAGATGGTGTCTAGATTGGATCTGGTGGTTTTGGACTCTGCGGAGGCTGGATGAATATTTCATCGATCGCTCTAGGGTTCTGGAATTTTTAGGGTATTTATAGAGCAAAGAGGCGGTCCCGGGGGCACCCGAGATGGGCACAACCCACCAGGGCGCGCCTGGGCCTTCTAGCGCGCCCTGGTGGGTTGTGCCCCCCTCAGGGCACCTCCCAGGCACAGCCAGGGCCCGTTGTGTTGCTCCTGGCCCATAAAAATGTTCTATAAAGTTTCGTGGCATTTGGACCCCGTTTGATATTGATTTTGTGCGATGTAAAAACACGGAAAAACCAGGAACTGGCACTTGGCACTATGTCAATAGGTTAGTACCAAAAAATGATATAAAATGACTATAAAATGATTATAAAACATCCAAGATTGATAATATAATAGCATGGAACAATAAAAAATTATAGATACGTTGGAGACGTATCAGTAGTCTTCAAGTGAAACGTCTTCACATGTCATTATCTTCATCGTGAATGTCTTTGCGAACCACCATTGTCTTCAATGTCTTCACACATTTTTAGGGGTCATCTATGGTAGGTAAACCGAATCAATAAGGGACTACTACCTGTGTTATCCTGCAATACACATTAGTCCCTCAACCAAGTTTGTCGTCAATACTCCAAAACCAACTAGGGGTGGCACTAGATGCACTTACAATCTCCCGCTTTTTGGTGATTGATGACAAACTGGTTGAAGTATTCAATGGGGATAAAAGTATGTGAAAGTTAAGTATTAGGCACTGTCTTCATATGTTGCAAAAGGCTCCCCTTGAAGATGTGCATATAAGCAGTTTGCTTTTGAATGCAAATGCACATGGCAGGTTTTGCTTTGTGGAGTTCCTCTTCAATGTACGAAGACAATTCATCGTGCATATATAAGAATAATGAAGATAATGATATGCATAATGAGAAATGGATGTCTTCAGAATGACTTCATGCGGAATTTATCATCGCATCACAAAGTAGCAGCAAAAGTAGCAGACAACCATCAAGTTTAAGTGTTACAACTCAAAAGCCAAATAGTTTCAAAATGAGAGTTGTAATAACTTAGCAAAAATAATGCAACCACCCATACGGACCCGCTTGAAGACTATCAACCTCATATGCTTCTCCCCCTTTCGTCAGTAATGACCAAAAAGGTTTGAAGACATAGAGGATCTACTTGTTCCCAGTTGGATTAGAAGATGGAGCAGGTTCGACGTTGGAGTTTGATGGTGCAGACGGGCCTGATGCAGAATCATGATGCAGTGCAACCAAGGTTGGTGAAGTGGCATCATCTTCTTCATCGATGACTCACGCAACAATAGTTGCAGCCGAAGACGAATGTTCAGAATCTTCAATAGATGGAGTTTGACGCCAGCTTGCATTTTGTGGAGGCCTGGAGTCAAACTTGAAGCTCTCTGTGAAGCCATCTTCGCGAAGATCATCTTCAGAGCAGAGCATTGTGAGGCTCTTCCAGGACCGTCGACAGGCTTCATGAGAAACAAATGAGTTCTTGGTGGCCAAGTTGCGAATGTGATTGACATCCACCAAGAGACTCTGCATCTGACGCTTCAGCCAGTCATGATGCCTATCCTGCTTTTGATGTAAAGCCACCAGAAGCTCACGGTCCTTGACGACACGAGGACGCTTATGAGGCCTTTGAGCTATGGTGCCGGTAGTGGCTTTAGTGTTGGCGCGGTGCGGCAGACGCAAGTTACCAGCCAGCGGATAAGCAGGGGTTGCAGCATTTGGCACATGAATCCCTTCAATAGGCTGTGTGAAGCTTTGGAATTCTGCATTCTGAAGGTGGAGTGGCTTGTTTGCAGGCTCGGGGTAGATGGCTTCAATAGACATATCAACATTAGGCAAAAATACAATGTGGTTGCGCGCTGAGGGTTGATAGTCGATGGTTGAATGAAGCTTAATCAAGCGCATCACCCATGGAGCATAGAATTTTAGGCTGAAAAGATCAATCCCAGAAGCAGCAAGCTGTCGGATAAAGAAATCCTGAGTGTTGAATCTGATGCCATTGACAATATAGAAAACCAATGTCTTCATGGCGCCTTCAAGTTTAGCTTCAGAAGAATTTCCATTGATAGGCCAGAGAGTATGCCTCAGAATATGATAGACTGTACATGGCAAGTACTCAAGGTCCTGAACAAAGAATTCCTTGGGGTATTCGGCGTCATGGGGCAATGGCTTCATCATGCTCAGCATTTGGCTCATGTTGGGCTCTGGCTTCTGAAAAATGCTTTGCAGCTTGTTCTGATGAAGCTGACAACCAAGTTCGTATAACTCACGTGGAGTGGGCAGGGAAGTAAGCTCGATGATATCCTGAGCTTTGGCTTCATGATGAACATCACCTGTCATCCACTCAAGGATCCAAGTCTTCAGATCCCTGTTGTAGCCACGAATGTGTAGTGTAGCATAGCACTACAGCAGAAGCTCTTCGTTCCAGTGCTCTTTCTCAGTCACAAAAGGCAGAAGTCCAACATCCCGAAAGCAGTCAAGGGCCTCCTCAAGACATGGCAGTCCAGTAATAGCTTCACAATCTAGACACTTATGCATAAAAATCTGGTCTTGATTGTATAGGATGCATGAGTAATAGCTTCGCTGCTGATGACTCCAAAACCTGTCAGAGGAGATCTTGGGATTCTTGTAGGGGTTCTTGGCGCTATTGAACAAAGTGTTGTGTGCCCTGAAGCTTTGCACACTGAATGATCCCTGTGTTGTGGCAGCACTTGGAAGCCTTGGCAATCTGGGCTTTGGTTTCTAAACTTGAGGCCTCTGCTCCACATGATAATCATATTGTGGCCCTGGAGCAGTGGGTGGAACCATGATGGGCCATCTGTCTGTCATCAGCTCACCATGATTGAACGCACGTACCATAGTATGAGGCCTTGGTGGAGGTACGGCATCATCAGAGATGATTGGCATCAGAATGGTGTCAGTGGACACGTTGGCTTCGGGCTCCACATTATCTTCAGCCATGACAGTGTCATTGGCTTCAGTGTCGTTGTTGGTAGAAGCCTCATTGTGTTCAACCTCCATCTGTTCAATGACTGGAGGGTCGGGCACGATCACATTTTCTTGAACGACTGGCTCACTGGCAGGGGGTGTGGCTTCTCTTTTTTGATCATCTTCTTTGTCTTTGGCTGATGCGGCCGGAATGTCTTCAGCAGCTTTGGCTTCAGACTCAGAGGCAGACACAAAAGGGGTGGCTTCAGGAAACACTTGACGTGCTACTGAGCTATTGTGTTGCACATCCTCTTCTGGAATGCGTGGCATGGAGACCTGTGGCCTGAGGCCTTTACGAAGCCTGTGAAACGCTGGCGACGGCTTTGGAGAGGGAGTGGTCTGCTCCATGTAGTTGTCATCATCAAGCACCAAGGAGGTGACTTGAGCAGGTGGAGTACGGGGTGTCTCATCTTGCATAGGGGAGTCTTGTTGTTGTCGCTCAACCCATGAGTCATCTTGAGCAATTGGCGTCAATGGACGACCAATGCTAATAAGTTCACTGCTCGTGGGAGCAGGCGATGATACCAACTCGGGCTCGAGCTGAGGAAGGACTTCATCATCAGGTACATTGTCTTCATGACCAATGTCTTCAGCTGCGTTGGGGTCAACAGCTGGAACTTCTTCACTTTCTGGAGCCTCTATGGAAGCAGGCTCATGGATCACTAGGCAACGTTCTTGGTTGGTCGAGGCTGGGAAAGCAACATAGATGGGTTCAACATTGAGGGGCTCTGGGGCAGCAACACGCTCTTGCTTTGAAGACTTTGAAGCCTTTGTCTTCAATTTGTTCTTGGAGGGAGCACCATCAGAGGTGTCTTTGAGCTTCCTCTTCCTGGCTTCGGCTTTGGCTTGCCTAGTTTTCTTCTGCTCAGAAGCTGCTGAGGGGACCTTTGGCTTCGAGCCAGTCATGCTGGCAGGGAAGACTATGCTTGGTCATTCCTACCATTGAGATTCGGTTTTGGCTTCAGCAGACTTCTTATTTTGCTTGGCGGCCATCCTGGGGTCGATGCCAAGATGCCCAAGAGCCTTTCTCTTCTCAGCTTCATTGTGCGCTTGCACACATTTCTGCGCATAATACTTCATGCGCTCGCATGAGCCTTTGGCTTCTTCATGCTTCTTGCTAAACTCTGCCTTGAGATCGTGCATCACCTTCTTGAAGATTTGCACATCAGCCACACTGAGCTTGGCCATGTGCTTCTTGAAGTGTGCCTTCTCATAATCAATCTTGTTCTTGAGCTCAACGATTTTCTGAGCCAAGGCTAGTTCATTGACAATGGCTCCATGAAACGTGACGCTAATGTCCACTGGCAGCTGCAGATCATCAATGTTGATGCTTTGGTCCTCAAACCATTCATCAATGAAGTTGTTCAGAATATTAGCATCAAAGAGAGGTAGATCTTGAAAGATCTCCACTTCTTGCCTGCTCTTGATCAGCATCTCTAGAGCTTCATCACCAAGATCTTCATCACTGGACAGATCAATGGTGTTCTCCTCATTGCGCAGAATGGCAGCAGGAGTCAGGTCATGCCCTGAGATCTTCTTGGGCTTCTTATGTTCTTAGTCTTCTTGGAGACACGAGACAATTCTTCAGACTACACACTGGGTTCAGGAGGTGCAGTCGTCAATGGCTTCACAGCTGAAGTAGTTGGTGCAGCAGAGGGCTTTGAAGCTTTTGACTTCTTCTTCTTCTTCTTCTTCTTCGGATTTGGTGGTGCAGGAACATCTTCAAAGTCTGCATCATCATCATGTTGGACCACGGTGGCCCTCTGAGCAGCAATGTGGGAGAGGAGCCCATTGAAGCTTGTGAAGGGCCCGATGACATTAGGATTGGCATCACGTGTGCCATCCAGCCTTGGAGAAGACGGACCAGGGTTGAAGTGGAGTCTGAGATCCTTCATGTTCTTGGAAGTTGACTCCTTTGAGAACTGATAGTTGCGCTTGAAGAGATTGTTGTCACGACACCATAGAAGAGACGATGGGTCGGCATTCTCTGGCTGAGGTCCTCGGACCATGCAAGGATAGAAACCTTGAGCAATAGCTTCAGGCTTCGACTTGGGTTGCAGATTCTTGTACAAAATATCGCCCACGGGCACTTGATGGCATTCTTCTCAGCATATTCAGCAGTGATGAAGTTGTACTTGAACAACTATTCAACCCAATATCCTTGGATCCATTGGATCCTGGTCTTGCGTTGATTATAGTTCTCCTCAGGATCAGTCTTGTATAGTTCATACAGATCCGGGGGCAGATCTAGAGCAGTATTTCCACGGTGCTGCTTGCCACCCTTCCTTGCAGATTTCTCAGAAGCCATAATGTTTAGACAGATAGGCTCCAAGACAGTGAAAGGCTTCCGTCTACTTGTCAGACAAGAACTGGCTTCAGGGGAGTGTATATGATGCTGTAAGAATTCTGCAAATGAATGCAGACTATGAGAACCAAGGGATTCTCCCACGTACATGTACCTGTGATAGCATTAGAGATGTGAGGGAAGGGGAAGAGGTCATATGCATTCTAAGAAGATTTTGAAGATAAATCAGTTTGAAGACATTGACCTCATAGTGCGAAGACATTCACTTATTTGAAGTGAGTTGGTTCCAGATTTGTACGAATCCACGAATAAGTACAAGTGAGCAATCTAACTAGTTATGAAGCATAAGTGAATATACTTTGCAAGATATGAGATTCAGAAAGAGACAGATCCAGAATTGGAAGTGTAGAAACCACTTTTGGTTGAAGTGGATGGATTCGACAGAACAAAAGGGTTGTAAAAAGCGAGATTTATTTACCACAGACGAACTGCTAGACGAGGTAGAAGGGAGACCGAGCAGTCCAATCTCCCGCGCCCTAACTTTCCTGCAGAAGACACCTACGGCGGCGGAGAAGATGAGGTTCGCGGCCGGCATGAGAACGGCGTCGAAGAGGTCGCGACAGCTAAGCACTTCGTCTCCGGTGTTGATGCGATCTAGCGGTGGCGCTAGGGTTTGAAAGAGTTGGCGAGGTGGAAGAGGGGATAATGACCGCACTTGGGTGTGTATTTATAAGGTAAAGGGCTGCGCAGCGTAATTACACAGGTGCCCCTGGCAGTTCACATCTGATGGACACATGGCACACATGCAACTCATTGAGAGTTGTTCCATGTTCCCACGCACGCCTGGTTTGTCGGGTGGTCATTCCGGCTTCTCCGGTATTCAGGCAAAAGAGATATAGCATTGAAAGCAGATTTAAATGTGTGTCTCTGTATCTCCAGCTGACAAGGACGCAATGAAGACATTTGACATGTTTCAACAGAATGCATATGACTAGATAGGCAGGATTCGACGAAGAAGCACAGAAGGGGTTAGGGTCCGATCACATTCACTTAGTTCAGAAAATGGCAAGTTTGAAGTCATAGCTATAAGTGAATGTTGTAGTGGACAAAACACACACACACAACACACACACACACACATATATATATATATGTGTGTGTGTGTGTGTCTGTGTGTGTATGTATGTATATATAGGATGGCACTATTCTAATCCCAAGATTAGAATAACTATTTGGATCACGGAGCACCCTATATATAGGGCGACGAGGTGTTCCCAAATTTCGCAAAACGCAAAACAGAAAAAATCCCTCCCACCCCCACGCAACTCCCGCACCACCTCTGCTCGATTCCCCCCGACCACCTCCCATCTCTGGCTCCGATGCGGCTCCCGCCGCCAGCCCCTTGGCGCCGGCGTTGCTCCCGTCGCCGGCCGGTGCACCTCCCGCCAATGCCCCCCGATCTAGCTACTGCCGCCGGCCGGTGCGCCTCCCGCCGACGCCCCCTGATCTAGCTACCGCCGCCGACTACCACAAAGCCACCACGGCAGCCCCACCCCGCTGGCCTCACGCAGCCCCACACCGCCGGCCTCGCGCCGCCCCTTCCTGTTGGCCCTGCGCCGCCTGGATCGCGTCGCCACCGGACGCCCACGCTGGCGTCCTCCACCATGGCCGTGCTCCTCCCGGTGATGTGCGTCACCAGCGCCAGGATCCCCACCTTCTCCCACATGTCATGCGCCTCTCCCCATCGGCCTCGCTTCCGCACAAGGCCACTGCCTGACCCACCAGCGAAGGCCACCAGTCACCCATTTCTCCGGTCGCAGCTCGAAAATCAAGATGCAGTTCAGGGACTTTTGCAGCTGCAGGTCACACCGATCTATCCACCGACATCATAGCCATGAATGTCACCTCTTTCCCTGCCCTTGCTCTGCATCTAGTAGGCCAAAAATTGTACATCTGTATTTCCAAGCATTGACCTTTGAAGCCTGAAGTTCCGCAGATTATCAACGTCAATAGTGGACCAAGTGTTCTGCATGTTCCTCTCTTTCATACCTAAATCACACGTGTCCATACCTCAAGTAACCATGTCTTCTTTGCCTTCTATGCGATGTGCCCTGTTGCCTATACCTATGTGAACCCAGCTATCAGAGAATTATGTGCTGTTTGTCACTTTAATTTAACTTGCTAGGAACTAAATTGTATTGGTATCATTTTTTATACCAGCTGAAGCAAAAGCATTCTCTTGCAGGTGCTCGTGCTTATGGTTTAACTGCTATTATTGTTGGAGCCATTGGCTATTTATACATAAGATGGAATGTAACATCCCAATTTTCAATTTGGATGTTTATAAACAGATCATTCATATGCATCCATGATTTATGCATTTTTTTCCTCCATTTTTTTATTTGATTTTTGATCCAAGGAACTTTGTGCAACTCTAGGACCAAAAGAGAGAGTTGGAAGTTTCCCTAAAAACCAATTTTGATTTTTTTCAAAGTTGTGAGTTTGAATCAAATTTGGTTTCACAAAAAAATTCATTTCCATTATATCAAAAATAAAATAAAGAGAGAAGATAAAATGACTTATTCAAAATCGGAAAATAAAATATTGGAAATTGAATTTGGAACCAAAATATATTTCTTGAGTTTTATTTGCAATTATTTTATTAGCATAGCATTTTTTTTGAAAACTTGCATTTTAGGCGAGATAAAAGTTCACTAGGTCATATATAAGACCATATAACTATGTGAATTTTCTGGGATTTTTAGGCTAACTTTTATTTGTATTTTCGTTGTTTCATTGCTTCTGTAAAAAAAAACGTTAAAAAAAACGTGGGCAGCCAAGCCCCAAGGAAGGCCCATGCCCATGCGCTATCTTCTTCTTCCTCTCAACGTACAGAATCATGTACGCACGCACCCAGGCAGCACCCCACCCTAGCGCCCCACCCTCTCCCTTCATCTCCCTCGCTCAACTGACTTCCTGAATGGAATCCCCTCGACTCCCTCTACCGTTTCCACCCCCTAGTGCGCCTCCTAGACAGCCATAATGGCCACCACGAACGCTTCATACTGCAGCCATTAAACACATTAATTCCGGCAACGCCCCGCTCTCCTCTAGCTTCCCCTGACCCTCTATAAAAGCCCAGAGCGTTGCCCCAGTTCCCCACGTCCGAAGCCCCCCGTTTGCAAAAGCTATCTCCCTCCCTAACCTCGCCAATTGCTCGCCGGAGTTCGTGGATTCCGGCGGCTTCTCCACAACGCCAGGAGGCGATACTGACCCCGCAGCACCGCTCCTCGGTTCCGCCTTACATTGCTCTTCACCGTCCCGCACGCTCCCTTCGCCGAAGCACACCGGATCCGCCTTCTTCCTCGTTGCCGGCGACAAGTCCGGTGAACACCCAGCCAAATTTCTCTCTTTTTCCAGTATTTTTTTCAATCTCAGATTCTATACCAATTCTTGTTTCTTGTATATCTTTTAGTCTATAGATCCGATTTAGTTGATTCTTTTTCCTACTAGTTCATAGAAATCCCATCTATCCAGAGAACCAAACGAAAAATATTTTTGAAAATTTTAAAATTTGAATTCAAACAGATCTGAATTCAAACTTCGTTAGGCCATATCTCGAGTTCCGTAACTCCGTTTTAGGTGATTCGTTTTGCAAATCGAAGCTTGTGTTGTGTACTTTCTGTTAAACCCAAACACACATTTTTTTGCGGCTGTAAAAATTAGGTTCGGTACAGAAACTTTATTTAGTTGTTTTGGAGTTTTTTGAAGTCTTTCATTTGTTTACTTTTTGGATATTTGCTTGTATGCTTATGTATGTTATTGCTTACTTACGCTAGATCATCCGGAGTGCGAATCTTGCTACTATGAAACTTTACAGTTCAACGAACGTCAGCAAGGCAAGTTCACACCTTGATCATAATTTTTAATACCTAGTTTTTACTATGCATTAGTTTAACCCTCAAAGATTGCATGAGTAGGATTGGGAACAGGTGGTTACGCTATGTAGTTCATATGGTAGGAACTTATGACCTTTGATCACCCCAGGAATATTCGTTATATCATATATTGCTTAGCCATGCTCGTAGACGGGGATTGGTATGTGTGATCCATGCAAGTTGCGAGAGTTAATAATTTTTGGGATAACCTAAGGTGGCAACTTTAATACACATCTGGGTGGATTGTTTGGGGCACCTGGAGAAACCAGTGCTTGCCCAAGGGGAATCTCGGAGTACCCATGTGATTACCCTAGGACCGCCACCCAGGCTCAAAGGGATCATAAGATATTTCATGCCTAGAAACTTCCGTGTGCAGCCACAAGCCATTATGGGCTCTGGCATAGTTGAGTAAGTTGTGTGACCTCTTTCCGTGGTAGACTAGCTGATGTAGGGGAAAGTAGGTGTACCGGTCTACCCAGGGTTAAGGGGAAATACTTCAGAAAGGCTATGTCTCGATCTTCCGATCATGGAGGTGGTCGAGTCTTGTGGGGAAAAGTGCGCAAACCTCTGCAGAGTGTACAAACTAATCATGATTAGCCGTGTCCCCGGTTACGGACATCTTGAGTATCTAGAAGTGAATTATTGGTTGATCTCATCATTATTTTTAATGAAATTATTGGGTTACTAATAACTTGGGAATTTTTTTGGGATTGAGTTGGAGGAACCTTCTCAGTAATGGCATTTTAACTTATAGTAATTAAAAAAATATTCCTTTGTTGTAGGGTAAAATTGGCTTTATGCAAAAATTAAACTTAGAGCCTCCATCAGCTAAATTTGCATATAAAGATAGTCTTTTCATTTATTATTATTCTATGGTGTGAAATTGCCAGCATATTCCATGTGCTGACCTACACGGCTGCAACGTCTCATGTTGCAGACTTTTCCGACGAAGATTAAAGGTGCGATAGGTCGTTGTTCTGCACTCAGTTTGCCGTGGAGTTGGATGGACTCATTTACCTTTGAAGCTTCCGCAGTTATTTTTATTTAGATGGCCTTTGGCCATATTATTGTAATAAATACTCTTTTAAGAACCTTGATGTAATAAAGTGTGATTGAACTCTGTTATAATTCCTCGAGTACTGTGTGTGTCAGCATACCGATCCAGGGATGACACTTAAGCACAGAGACTTCGATCCATTTTGGGTCGGGTCGTTACAAGATGGTATCAGAGCACACGCTGACTGTAGGACACGACCACTAGGAACTGGAAAGCCATAGGAAGAAAACTCTATTTTACGACTTCCTTAAATATCTATTGGTCTATACTTTTCTCTATTCATTTCTATCTCTTCTCTACTTCAATAAAATAGTTGTTGAACCCCATCACCAAGTTGCTCAGCCCGATGAGACCATGACCTATGAAGACATCATTGCAAAGAAGAAGAAGAAGCTAGAGTTGACTTTGATTTGAGAAGATTTAGTTCAGACCACCACTACCAAGTTGAGTCCAACGAATGATCGCGGTAGTATGAAGAGATCATATCTCTTGTGGATATGACCTTACCTGTAGGTTTTGCTTGTGTGGTGTGATATGTGTGAATTGCTTGATTTGAAGTTTTCTTGCTATCATAAGCATATGGGTAGTGATTTCTCTCATTAGGCCCTTATTCTATTCTAATTTCTCATCCACTCTAAACCTAACAGATGCCTCCAAGACGTGACCCGGAATTCCCACCGGAACTTACCCAGTTGATCCAGAACCAGAATGCCCTCATGCAGCTACTCATCCAGAATCAGAACCAGAACAACAACAACCCACCGCCACCACCCCCGGTCGACAACCTTACCCGATTCCTGAGGTTGAACCCACCAGTGTTCTCTAGCAGCACGGAGCCGATCGTTGCAGATGACTGGCTTCGCAAGATTGGAAGAGAGCTGACCACTGCAGGATGCACTGACGCTGAGAAGGTGCGCTTTGCCGCACATCAACTGGATGGACCAGCAGCCTCGTGGTGGGAGAATTACACCACCACATTCCCCATAGCCAATGTGACTTGGGATCAGTTCCAGCAGGCGTTCCGTACCGCACATGTTTCAGCCGGAGCTATGAGTCTGAAGAAGCGTGAGTTCCGCAACTTACGCCAAGGAAATCGTTCTGTTGGTGATTATGTGGAGGAATTCAGCAAGTTATCCAGGTATGCTCCCGGAGACGTGGCTGATGATGCCGCTAAGCAGGAGAAATTTCTGGAGGGACTAAACGATGATTTGGGACTTCAGTTGACTGTGGCTACCTTTAACAATTATCAAGAGTTGGTCGACAAGGCTCTCATTCTGGAAGGCAAGCAGCAGCAGGTGGAGAATCGCAAGAGGAAGTACGGACAGGGAAAGTACAACTCTGGTGTTCAGCAGAAGCCCCGCTATACCCGTACTCGGGAAATAATGGACCAGGATCTGGCAAGTATAGTGGACACACTCACCATAACCATGGAGGAACATTCACATCATGGAGGGAATGGACACAACCATAATGGCCATAGGAATGGCAATGGGAACGGAGGAAACAACAATCAGCATCAGTCCAACCCCGCTACACCGGCAAAGAAGGATCTGAGCCACATTACCTGCTTCAAGTGCGGGAAGACCGGACACTACGCCACCGAGTGTCCCGAGGCGAAGAACGGGAATGGAAATGGAAGCTCTGGAAAGAAGCCCAATCCTTTCACCAGAGGTCAGGTGAACCATGTCAATGTGGAGGAAGTTTATGACCAGCCTGACGCCGTTGTTGGTAAGTTCTTGATTAATTCATTTACATCCCTTGTTCTTTTTGACACTGGTGCATCACATTCATTCATATCAAGGGGGTTTGTGGATAAGTTTAAGTTGCCGACCGTAGCCCTTAAGTCACCTATGTTAGTGAGTTCCCCAGGAGCAGAGTATATGGCTAGTCGGGGATGTTTTCAGTTGCCATTGACCATAGGGAGACACGTTTCCCTACAGACCTCATCATCCTAGAATCACAAGGATTGGACGTAATTCTAGGCATGGACTGGCTATCCAAGTATGAAGGGAATATTGATTGTGCCCGTAAGTCGATTCTTCTCACCACCCAGAGGGGAAACGGATCAAGTATGTGTCGAGGCATACGCCAAGGAGGACTCAAGTGAATTCTCTTTTCGGGAGTTGTTCAGGAGGAAGTACCAGTTGTGAAGGATTATCCCGATGTATTCCCGAGGAATTGCCCGGCATGCCACCGGATCGGGACATAGAGTTTTTGATTGAATTGTTACCAGGCACCGGACCAATATCCAAGAGACCGTACCGGATGCCCGCAAATGATCTGGAGGAAATTAAGAAGCAGATTAAGGAATTATTGGAGAAAGGTTATATTCGACCGAGTTCATCACCTTGGGGAGCCCCAGTGCTTCTAGTTGAGAAGAAGGATGGATCCTTGAGAATGGTTGTAGATTATCGTGCACTGAATGAGGTGACGATCAAGAACAAGTACCCTCTGCCAATGATCAATGATTTGTTTGACCAGCTACAAGGAGCAAAAGTTTTCTCCAAGATCGATCTTCGATCAGGATATCACCAGCTGAAGATTCGAGAACAGGATATACCCAAGACAGCCTTTACCACGAGATATGGGCTTTATGAGTACACGGTCATGTCTTTTGGTTTGACTAATGCCCCTGCCTATTTCATGAGCTATGATGAATAAGGTATTCATGGAGTTCTTGGATAAGTTTGTTGTGGTATTCATTGATGACATATTGATTTACTCGAAGAATGAAGAAGAACACAAGGAACATTTGCGCTTGGTTCTTGAGAAGCTAGGGAACATCAGTTATACGCAAAGTTCAGCAAGTGCGAATTCTGGTTGAAGGAAGTTGGATTTTCTCGGACATGTTATATCAGGAGAAGGATAGCAGTAGACCCCTCAAAGGTTGAAGCCGTCACCGAATGGAAGGCACCCACCTCAGTCGGAGAGATTCGCAGTTTTCTTGGACTCGCAGGATATTACCGGAGATTTATTGAGAATTTCTCCAAGATGCAGAAGCCCATGACAGAGTTATTGAAGAAAGACACCAAGTTTAATTGGACCGAGGAATGTGAGGCTAGTTTCCAGGAGCTGAAGAAACGTTTGGTCACAGCCCCAGTGCTAATTCTTCCGAATATACGCAAGGATTTCCAAGTATATTGCGACGCTTCTCGTCAGGGACTTGGAGGTGTTCTTATGCAAGAAGGAAGAGTTGTTTCATATGCCTCACGTCAGCTTCGACCTCATGAGGAATTATGCCACACATGATTTGGAGTTAGCAGCCGTAGTGCACGCACTCAAGACCTGGAGACATTTTCTTATCGGAAATCGTTGTGATGTTTACACGGATCATAAGAGTTTGAAATACATCTTCACGCAGAAGGAGTTGAACCTCAGGCAGAGAAGATGGTTGGAGCTCATAAAGGATTATGACATGAAATTGCACTATCACCCAGGAAAGGCCAATGTTGTGGCAGATGCATTGAGCCGCAAGAGCTATGTTAATACCCTCACACAGGAGGATTACCTCAGAGTTAATTGATGATCTCAGAGATCTTCGATTGGAGATAGTCCACGAGGTTTTGTTGCCGCAATGGAATTCAATCCACTTTGTTGGGAAAGATCCGAGAAGCCCAGAAGTTAGACAAAGGTATTGCGGAGATAAAGGGAAGGATGAACCAAGGAAAGGCAGAAGGATTTCGTGAGGATGAACATGGAACCTTATGGTTTGAGCAGCGTATTTACGTGCCAAATGACCCAGAGATCAGGAAATTGATTCTTCAGGAGGCTCATGATTCGCCTTATTCAATACACCCGGGCAACACCAAGATGTATTTGGACTTGAAGGAAAGTTTCTGGTGGACAGGTATGAAGAAGGATATTGCCGAGTATGTCGCAGTATGTGACGTATGTCAGAGGGTTAAGGCAGAGCACCAGAAACCAGCAGGATTACTTCAGCCTTTGCCGATACCAGATTGGAAGTGGGACAAGCTTGGCATGGACTTCATTACAGGATTACCCAGGACCCGATCAGGCTATGATTCTATTTGGGTAGTGGTTGATCGCTTGACTAAGGTAGCTCACTTCATCCCCGTGAAAACCACAATATACAAGTGCTAAGTTAGCCAAGATATACATGACCAGGATCGTATGTCTGCATGGAGTTCCGAGGACCATCGTATCAGATAGAGGAACACAATTTACCTCAAAGTTTTGGCATCAATTACATGAAACTTTGGGTACCAGGCTGGAGTTCAGTACAGCTTTTCATCCACAGACGGATGGGCAGACCGAGAGAGTCAATCAGATTCTGGAGGACATGTTGAGAGCTTGTGCGCTAGATTATGGATCTAGTTGGGATGATAATTTGCCTTACGCAGAGTTCTCATATAACAACAGCTATCAAGCTAGTTTGAAAATGGCCCCTTTCGAAGCTTTGTACGGAAGGAGGTGTAGAACACCATTGATGTGGGATGAAGTTGGAGACCGTAAATTATTCGGACCAGATTTAATTAGAGATTTAGAGGAGAAAGTCAAGCTAATCCGTGAAAGACTCAAGGTAGCCCAATCCAGACAGAAGAGTTATGCTGATACTAAACGCAAGGAGGTAACCTATGAAGTCGGAGATAGAGCATATCTGCGTGTGTCGCCACTTCGAGGAGTAAAACGATTTGGAGTCAAAGGAAAGTTAGCACCACGATTTGTGGGGCCGTACAGAGTTTTAGAACGCATGGGTGAAGTTGCCTACAAGTTGGAATTACCAGAAGCCTTGTCAGGAGTTCATGATGTGTTTCACGTTTCCCAGTTGAAGAAGTGCCATGCGGAGATGGCCGATATTCCTTTGAGAGATACAGTGCCACTGGAGGCCATACAGTTGGATAATGACCTGACCTATGAGGAGAAGCCCATCAAGATTATCGAAACTGCAAGCAGGGTTACCCGCAGCAAGGTCATCAAGTTCTGCAAGGTTCAATGGAGTCATCATACCGAAGAAGAAGCCACCTGGGAACGAGAAGAAGATCTCCGACAGGACCACCCACACCTTTTTGCTAGCCAACCCGAATCTCGAGGGTGAGATTCATCTTAAGGGGGGTAGGTTTGTAACATCCCAATTTTCAATTTGGATGTTTATAAATAGATCATTCATATGCATCCATGATTTATGCATTTTTGTCCTCCATTTGTTTTATTTGATTTTTGATCCCAGGAACTTTGAGCAACTCAAGGACCAAAAGAGAGAGTTGGAAGTTTCCCTAAAAACCAATTTCGATTTTTTTCAAAGTTGTGAGTTTGAATCAAATTTGGTTTCACAAAAAAATTCATTTCCATTGTATCAAAAATAAAATAAAGAGAGAAGATAAAATGACTTCTTCAAAATCGGAAAAGAAAATATTGGAAATTGAATTTGGAACCAAAATATATTTGTTGAGTTTTATTTGCAATTATTTTATTAGCATAGCATTTTTTTTGAAAACTTGCATTTTAGGCCAGATAAAAGTTCACTAGGTCATATATAAGACCATATAACTATGTGAATTTTCTGGGATTTTTAGACTAACTTTTATTTGTATTTTCGTTGTTTCATTGCTTCTGTAAAAAAAACGTTAAAAAAACGTGGGAAGCCAAGGCCCAAGGAAGGCCCATGCCCATGCGCTATCTTCTTCTTCCTCTCAACGTACAAAATCATGTACGCACGCACCCAGGCAGCACCCCACCCTAGCGCCCCACCCTCTCCCTTCATCTCCCTCGCTCAACTGACTTCCTGAATGGAATCCCCTCGACTCCATCTACCGTTTCCACCCCCTAGTGCGCCTCCTAGACAGCCATAATGGCCACCACGAACGCTTCATACTGCAGCCATTAAACACATTAATTCCGGCAACGCCCCGCTCTCCTCTAGCTTCCCCTGACCCTCTATAAAAGCCCAGAGCGTTGCCCCAGTTCCCCACGTCCGAAGCCCCCCGTTTGCAAAAGCTATCTCCCTCCCTAACCTCGCCAATTGCTCGCCGGAGTTCGTGGATTCCGGCGGCTTCTCCACAACGTCAGGAGGCGATACTGACCCCACGGCACCGCTCCTCGGTTCCGCCTTACATTGCTCTTCACCGTCCCGCACGCGCCCTTTGCCGAAGCACACCGGATCCGCCTTCTTCCTCGTCGCCGGCGACAAGTCCGGTGAACACCCAGCCAAATTTCTCTCTTTTTCCAGTATTTTTTTCAATCTCAGATTCTATACCAATTCTTGTTTCTTGTATATCTTTTAGTCTATAGATCCGATTTAGTTGATTCTTTTTCCTACTAGTTCATAGAAATCCCATCTATCCAGAGAACCAAACGAAAAATATTTTTCAAAATTTTAAAATTTGAATTCAAACAGATCTGAATTCAAACTTCGTTAGGCCATATCTCGAGTTCCGTAACTCCGTTTTAGGTGATTCTTTTTGCAAATCGAAGCTTGTGTTGTGTACTTTCTGTTAAAACCAAACACACATTTTTTTGCTGCTGTAAAAATTACGTTCGGTACAGAAACTTTATTTAGTTGTTTTGGAGTTTTTTGAAGTCTTTCATTTGTTTACTTTTTGGATATTTGCTTGTATGCTTATGTATGTTATTGCTTACTTACGCTAGATCATCCGGAGTGCGAATCTTGCTACTATGAAACTTTACAGTTCAACGAACGTCAGCAAGGCAAGTTCACACCTTGATCATAATTTTTAATACCTAGTTTTTACTATGCATTAGTTTAACCCTCAAAGATTGCATGAGTAGGATTGGGAACAGGTGGTTACGCTATGTAGTTCATGTGGTAGGAACTTATGACCTTTGATCACCCCGGGAATATTCGTTATATCATATATTACTTAGCCATGCTCGTAGACGGGGATTGGTATGTGTGATCCATGCAAGTTGCGAGAGTTAATAATTTTTGGGATAACCTAAGGTGGCAACTTTAATACACATCTGGGTGGATTGTTTGGGGCACCTGGAGAAACCAGTGCTTGCCCAAGGGGAATCCCGGAGTACCCGTGTGATTACCCTAGGACCGCCACCCAGGCTCAAAGGGATCATAAGATATTTCATGCCTAGAAACTTCCGTGTGCAGCCACAAGCCATTATGGGCTCTGGCATAGTTGAGTAAGTTGTGTGACCTCTTTCCGTGGTAGACTAGCTGATGTAGGGGATAGTAGGTGTACCGGTCTACCCAGGGTTAAGGGGAAATACTTCAGAAAGGCTATGTCTCGATCTTCCGATCATGGAGGTGGTCGAGTCTTGTGGGGAAAAGTGCGCAAACCTCTGCAGAGTGTACAAACTAATCATGATTAGCCGTGTCCCCGGTTACGGACATCTTGAGTATCTAGAAGTGAATTATTGGTTGATCTCATCATTATTTTTAATGAAATTATTGGGTTACTAATAACTTGGGAATTTTTGGGATTGAGTTGGAGGAACCTTCTCAGTAATGGCATTTTAACTTAATAGTAAAAAAAATATTCCTTTGTTGTAGGGTAAAATTGGCTTTATGCAAAAATTAAACTTAGAGCCTCCATCACCTAAATTAGCATATAAAGATAGTCTTTTCATTTATTATTATTCTATGGTGTGAAATTGCCAGCATTTTCCATGTGCTGACCTACACGGCTGCAACGTCTCATGTTGCAGACTTTTTTGACGAAGATTAAAGGTGCGATAGGTCGTTGTTCTGCACTCAGTCTGCCGTGGAGTTGGATGGACTCATTTACCTTTGAAGCTTCCGCAGTTATTTTTATTTAGATGGCCTTTGGCCATATTATTGTAATAAATACTCTTTTAAGAACCTTGATGTAATAAAGTGTGATTGAACTCTGTTATAATTCCTCGAGTACTGTGTGTGTCAGCATACCGATCCAGGGATGACACTTAAGCACAGAGACTTCGATCCATTTTGGGTCGGGTCCTTACATGGAAGGTAAACATTAATCTCCCTGTCAACTTGGTGCAAGGATAAAATATGTTAACAATACATAAAAAAGCTATGTTCCACTGTCCTACGGGTGGCTACTTTTCTTTATTCTTATTTTAGATTGTTAGTTTAGTGGTCCTAGATTGCAACCTGAGCTCATCATGTTCCTACTTTGATGTTTGAAGTTCACCATTGGCACTTCTCTTCAAGCTAACTCGCTAATTTACAAGGATGGAAATTTTCTGATAGTTGGAAAACAATTGGATCAGGCTTCAGAAAGTGCTCACGTAAGTTTCTTCATCCTATATTCACTGGAATATTGTTATCAAACTGTGTGACATTTCCAGATGACAGGTGCTAGGATGCCATACTGTTGTCACTACAAAATGTATTATAATAAAGTTGCATTATAAGATTCACCTAAGTGATCAATCATCCCAGTCGATGACATATTGATGAAGCTTAGGTTAGACTTCAGAAAAAGTGTAAACCCATGATCTGAATTCTGAAACTACATTATGACCATGCTTGCAGGTTGAGGAAAAAACATTGGTAGGCCCTACCTTACCAACGGGTTCAGATCTAGTCACGCTGCTGGCCCTTAGCGACTGCTTTTTTGTGATCTCTCCAGCAAGCGAATATTGATGCTCTTTCAGCTGTGTTTAGCATCAGGGTGTCTATGTGCACACAAAGAATGGATACAGAGAATGCTCTGTTTGTCTTGTACTACTGTGCTTAAATTTTTATTTGTGAAGGTCAAAATGTTGTGTTTGAGAAGTTCAAGTGTGTTATGTATCTCAGCAAATTCAAAGAATTTAAAACATGCAATGAAAAACATGGGAGATTTGCCCCAGTAGCCTACTCCAAAATTTCCTTTGAAAGTTGGTTGTTTTTGTAGGCCGGTTTCACCTGATGTATCAGTTCATCTGTAGAAAAAGGAGCATTGTAGGTGTCTACTCCGCTCGTTGTCTGAATATAAAAAGCGGTTGGATCTTGGTGCACCAAAAGAATAAACAGAGAGAAGAAGCAAAGCATAGAGAAAAAAAACAGAAACCGACGATGTAGGGATAAGAAGGAACACATGGCTGGGAATAAAAAAGCTTGGGCAAGAGCAGTTGTGAGCTAGCTCCCTGGTCACACTTTTTTTTCTTTTTTGTATTCGTTCATAGCTCTACATCCACACTTCATTTTTTATTGTAAAATGGAAAGCAAAAAAGATCAGAGAGAGAGAGAGAGAATATGTCACAGAGAATTAAAAAATGTGTAGCATTTACTCCACGTCATTTGCATTTGGCCCATTTGGTCTAGTGAGTTTTCTAAAAGTACGTGTTTATCTTTAAGAATATTACGCATGATAATTTGAAACTTTGCATCTATATCGGTAAATTTTATGAAAAAAAATGGATTCTTCCTATTTCTAAAATAACAGAGAGGTTCAAAACTAAATAACAGAGAAGTTCAAATATTTATTACAAAGAAAGAAAGTCACATAAAAAACATCGAACGTCAAAAAGTTTATAAAAATGGGTTTGCCTATATCCAAAAAAAATTAGAAGTCCAAATTTAAAAAAAGTAGAAGTTCAGTGTCTATTAAAAGGCAAGAAGGTCAAATTAAAATAGCAGAGTAGTTCATTTTTTATATAAAAAACAGGTTCCCCCTTTCTAAAAAAGTAGGTGTAGGACCCTAGATCCCGAGCGCCGCCGCCGGTCCCTAGATCTCACGCGCCGTGCTGAGCCTCTTCCTCCCTTAGCCACGTTGACGACCCGGATCCAACTATATTTTCTCATGTAGAACAAAGAAAGAACAGAGAAGAGAAGGAAGTTCGATGTTTACGGCAAATTATTAAGATTTTTTTCATTACTAAAAGGGAAATAAAACCTAAAAAGGTGATTTTCTCGTTAAAAAACTAGAAGTTCATAAATTCTTGTGAGGGAGGTTCACCGTGTATTTACATGGTGAGAAACACACAAAAAATGTTGTTTTGGTATATTCAAATTAATCTTGCCAATCCATTACAAATTGGAAACAAGAATGCTTTGCATGAAAAATGTTCTTTCTGTTCAACAAATTTCCAAGGGCATATCATATTCTTATTCCAAAAAAATAAGAGGTTAAACACAATTTGGTGTATGTTGCTCGAAAAAAAAGTTTAACCGTATTAAAAAAACATTGCATCTTTTCAATAAGTTTCTAACGGTTTATAATTTGTGGAACTCCGAGGAACGGGTGCGGAGTTACAATCAAACAAAATACATGGCCAAAGTTCAACGCGAAAACAACGAGCGGTTCAACTACTATACGAAATGCGTTTCGGATGAGAATAAAATAATACAAAATTGAAAGCCTAAAATTTTTGTTGCAAAAAGTTGTGTGTTTTCAACAGTTTTCCATCGGTATATCATTTGGTCAATTCGGGTAAGTGGTTGGGGAGTTACGGGTAAAAAACAACATGTGAAAAACAGAGTGAAGTTCAAAAAGAACTACTCCAGAAGTTCAACGTCTTCACGAAGTGCATTTTTGGAGACTCTGTTTTTCCGTTGAAGGAATAACACATGATCTCAGAAGTGCAGTTTGATAACTGACAGAAGTTCACGTACTACGCGGTGGGCATTTGTATGAAAAAAAGGAATGAAAAAGTAAAGGCCGAAAGTTTTGTCGCTCTGAGAAAGTTCAAAAATTCTTGTGAGAGAGGTTGAACAAAATACGTGACAGAAGTTCAAAGTGAAAACAACAAGAAGTTCAACTACTGCAAGGAATGCATTTCAGATGAGAATAAAAGTATAGAAAAATAAAAGTTTAAAAGGTTTGTTGAAAGAAGTTAAAGTGCTCTTTTCGGGGAAGTTCAAAAATTCTTGCGAGAGAGGTTCACCTTGTATTTCCATGTTCGATTTTTCCCGTATAAAAATCGAATACAATTCTTTACTCAAAATATGAAAAGGTGAAGTTCAAATTGAAATAACAGAGAAGTTCAGAGTTTATTAAAACATAGGATTTACCTGTTAAAAGAATAAAAAACACAAGCTATTTTTGCACTTTTAAAAACAACTCATATACGAAAAATGGTTGCTAGAAGTTCAAGTGCTCGGCGAGGAAAAGTTTAAAAAATTCTTGTGAGAGAGCTTCACCGTCTATTTAGATGTCGAAAATACAAAAATATATATGTTTTTTTTGTGTTTTAAAATAATTCTCTCAAACCAGAGAGAAGTTCAAAGTGATAACGACCGGAAGTTCACGTACTACATGGTGTGTATTTCATATAATAAAAATACAATAAAGTGAAACTGAGTGAAGTTCAAACACACATGTCCCAGAAGTTCAACTACTTCACGCGGTGCAAAAAATAACACGTCAAAAAACAGCACGTCAAAAACAGAGTGAAGTTCAAACAAACATGCCCCATAAGTTCAACTACTTCACACAGTGCCTTTTCGTTTGCGATGAACGCATAAATCATGATCTCGCCATTTTCTAATTTACCTCAAAATGACAGGAATATCATTTGTGTAAGTTCAAGTCCTCGGTCAGAGAAAGTTAAAAAAATTATTGTGAGAGACGTTTGTACACAAGGAATATTATTTGTGTAACACTAACGAATTGATGAGAAAATTACAAACAAAAATACACCACAGAAGTTCAACGTGAAAACAGCAGGAAGTTCAACTACTACGCTGAATGAATTTTAGATGAAAAACTTCTAAAATCGTCGCGAGTATGAAAAGATGATCAACATGGGAAACTTGCGTGTTTACAACAACTTTCCATCGGTATATCACCTGCTCAATTCCGGTGAATGAATGGAGAGCTACTTGAAGTGGATGGAGATCTACGAGAAAAAACACACATGAAAAACAGAGTGAAGTTCAAGCACACACACTGATAAGTTCAAGTTCTTCACGTGGTGCATATTTGAAGAATCTGTTTCGCGATAAAGGCAGAATGCATGATCTCACCGTTTCCGAAATTACTTGAAAACGGCCAGGATTCAGAGAAAACCATCAACATGAAAAAGTTTCAAATTTTCCGTAGCTTTTCAGCGGTATATTATTTGCCCATTCCGATAAAGTTTGTAGAAATTATGGCAAAAATACATTTTCAAAACTAACATAAAACCGTAATGAATTAGGAGAAACAATATATACAAAAACATTTCGCATTTCTTCAAGCTTTCCAACGCCATATCATTTGCTGCATTTGGACGTACGGTTAAAAAATTAGCTCGAAAATACGAACTCGGTGGAACTTGTATCGTTTTCCAAATTACTTTTAAACCGTTCAAAACTAGAAAAAACTTTTAACATGAAAACGTAGCGCATTTTCATAAGCTTTCCAACGCCATATTATTTGCCTCAATTGGATTAGCCGTTTAGAAATGGCATCGAAAATACAAACTCGGGTGTTCCGTTTGCGAAATTCTATGATTTTCTGAATTACTCTTTAACTGTAGGGAATTAGAGAAAACTTTCAGCATGTGGAAGGAGCGGTTTTGCAGCAGCTTTCCAACGCCATATTATTTGCCTCGTTCCGATAAACGGTTTAAAAATGCGATCGGAAATACGATTCACGTTTTTTGTATGAAGAAAAAATGGTTTTCAAAACTACTCTTAAACCGCTTACATTTTGCCAAAAATTTAACTTGGGTCATGATACTGATGTCCATAGCTTTCCAACGGTATATTATAGCCCCATTTGGACACCTTTTAGCTGAAGTTCAACCTAGTACTTGGGGCAGGTCAGACGCGTTACTCAAGAAGTTCATGTTGTGATCAGAATATTATTCTGATCCTGTGATCAGAATAGTGTTTATGTGTGTGTGTGTGTGTATATATATGTGTGTATATATATATATATATATCAGAAAAGACCAAATCAACAGTGTGAAGATAAACCTTGAAGTCAAATCAATGTTGACGACAAACCAAATGCGAAGATAATGCAATCATGACGCCAAATGAAAATCTTCGGGAAAGTTTGGTGGTGGCATTACCCACCGTATAGGAAGTATTAGACCAGGACACGACACACAATTATCATGGCGCTCCGAAGTCAAATTCCGCGTCAGTGTATTCACACTTAGAGGGTAATTCTTCATTGATTGAAGATATACGTTACTTCGTGTGTTGCACATCTAAGTCATCACATGCATACGTGTTACGATGTGTGTCCAATCATAGGACATTTGAGGATTCTAAGATATTTAGCTCACACCACAGCTGGCAAAACCTTTTCTCGTCCAAGGGCTTTGTGAACATATCTGCCGATTGCTCTTTAGTGTTGACGTGAATGATATCAATGTCTTCCTTCATGACATGATCTCTGAGAAAGTGATGACGGATCTGAATATGCTTTGTCTTTGAGTGCTGAACTGGGTTGTTGGCAATCTTGATGGCGCTTTCATTGTCGCAGTAGAGTGGCACATGCTTCAGGTGGATGCCATAGTCCTTGAGAGTTTGCTTCATCCATAGAAGCTAAGCGCAGCAAGATCCAGTAGCAATGTATTCGGATTCAGCAGTGGAGAGTGATACATAGTTCTGCTTCTTTGAGAACCAACAGACAAGAGATCGTACAAGAAAGTGACATGTTCCTGACGTGGACTTGCGATCAACCTTGTCACCAGCATAATCAGCATCTGAGAATCCAACTAGATCAAACTCTGAGCCCTTTGGATACCATAATCCTAGTGTTGGGGTGTAAGCCAAATATCGAAGAATTATATCAGGCCTAGATGCACATAAGTAGAGTAAAGAACCAATCATGGAGTGGTATACCTTTTGCTCGAACTCTTTACCATTGTCGTCGGGGCCCAATTGGCCTTTGGTTGGCATTGGCGTCGTGTACCCGTTGCAGTCTTGGATTCCAAACTTCTTCAGGAAACCTTTGAGGTATTTTTCTTGTGATATGAATATGCCATTGCTCTGCTGACGGATTTGAAGACCAAGGAAGAATTTCAGCTCACCCATCATGGGCATCTGATATTGCTCTTGCATCATATGCCCAAATTCATCATTGTATCTCTTATCAGTGCAGCCGAGGATAATGCCATCCACATAGATTTGGCATACAAACAGTTCACTATCATATGTCTTCGTGAAGAGAGTGGGATATACGGAACCAGGTTTGAAGCCTTTGCTCTTCAGGAAGTCTTTGAGTGTGTCATACCAAGCGCGAGGGGCTTGTTTGATGCCATACAATGCCTTGTTGAGCTTGTATACCATGTTGGGATTCTTTGGGTCTTCAAAGCCAGGTGGTTGTGCAACATACACTTCTTCTTCAATTTTGCCATTGAGAAAGGCACTCTTTAAATCCATTTGGTACGGAAGAATGTTGTTGTGGTTGGCATAGGCCAGCAGTATGCGAATGGCTTCAAGCCTAGCCACATGAGCAAAGGTTTCATCGAAGGCAGTCCCTTCAACTTGCATGTAACCTTGAGCAATGAGACGAGCCTTCTTTCTGACAACTTGACCATGCTCATCTTGTTTGTTGCGATAGATCCATTTGATGCCGATGATATTATGCTTGTGAGGATCTGGACGATTTAATAGCTCCCATACATTGTTCAACTCAAACTGTTGAAGCTCTTCTTGCATAGCTTGAATCCATTCAGGTTCCATGAAGGCTTCATCAACTTTCTTGGGTTCAGATATAGAGACAAATGCAAAGTGCCCACAGAAATTTGCTAGCTGTGTTGCTCTTGAACGAGTGAGTGGACCAGGTGCATTGATGCTATCAATGATCTTCTCAATCTGGACTTCGTTTGCAACGCGAGGATGAACTGGACGAAAATTTTGCCCTTGCTGATCATTGTTTTCATCTTCAACATTGGCTTCAGGCTGAGCAGTGTCTTCATGTTGATTGGGTGTAGAAATGATGATTTCCTCTTCAGCCTGTTCCTATGAAGGTATGATTTCTCCAGTACCCATAAGCTTGATAGATTCACTTGGTGTAGCTTCATCTAGCACATTCGGAAGGTGCTCTCTTTGCGAGTCGTTAGTCTCATCGAACCGCACATCCACAGTTTCAACCACTTTGTAGTGAAAGAGGTTGAAGACTCTATAAGAGTGGGAATCCTTTCCGTGGCCAAGCATAAAACCTTCATGTGCTTTCGGTGCAAATTTTGAAGTGTGATGCAGATCCTTGATCGAGCACCTAGCACCAAATACTCTGAAATAGCTGACATTTGGATTCTTACCAGTTAAGAGCTCATATGATGTCTTCTTTAGGAACTTGTGAAGATAAACACGGTTGATGACATGGCATGCAGTATCAATAGCTTCAGGCCAGAATTTCCTTGGAGTCTTGTACTCATCGAGCATCGTCCGTGCCATATCGATGAGGGTTCTGTTCTTGTGCTCCATGATGCCATTCTGTTGAGGTGTGTATGGAGCGGAGGACTCATGCGTGATGCCCAATGTATCAAGATAAGTGTCGAGGCCGGTGTTCTTGAATTCAGTGCCGTTGTCACTTCTGATGTGCTTGATCTTGATGCCATAGTTGGTCATGGCATGATTGGCGAATCGTCTGAAGACATCCTGCACTTCAGTCTTGTAGAGAATTATGTGCCCCCATGTATATCTTGAGTAATCATCAGCAATGACGAAGCCATAGAGGCATGCAGTGGTAGTAAGAGTAGAGTAGTGAGTAGGGCCAAATAAGTCCATGTGAAGCAGCTCGAAGGGACGCATCGTCGTCATGATTGTCTTCGAGGAATTCTTGGCCCTAGTCATCTTTCCAGCTTCATAGGCACCGCATAGATAATCCTTCTTGAACTTGACACCCTCGATGCCTATGACATGCTTATTCTTCGCGAGAGTGTGCAAGTTCCTCATGCCCGCATGCGCTAGCCTCTGATGCCAGAGCCAGCACTGTAAAGCTTTTGCTAGAAGACATACGGCCATTTGTGGTCCCGCGGAGAAATCTACCATAAATAGATCGTCTTTTCGATACCCTTCGAAGACTAGAGATTCGTCAGATTCCATAAGCACAAGTCAACGATATTTTCCAAATATTACAATCATGTTCAGATCACAAAGCATTGAGACAGACATTAAGTTGAAACCAAGGGATTCAACAAGCATCACTTTATCCATGTGCTGATCCTTTGAGATTGCAACTCTACCTAGGCTCAGTACCTTGATTTTACCAGTGTCAGCAAATGCGATGTGACTTTTGTCAGACGGACGTAGGGTTGAATCCATGAGAAGACTTCGATCACTAGTCATGTGGTTAGTGAATCCACTGTCCATAATTGATATGTCTCCAACGTATCTATAATTTTTGATAGTTCCATGCTATTATATTATCTGTGTTGGATGTTTAATGGGCCTTAATATGCTCTTTTATATTATTTTTGGGACTAACCTATTAACCGGAGGCCCAGTGCCAATTTCTATTTTTTGCCTATTTCAGTGTTTCGTAGAAAAGGAATATCAAACGGAATCCAAACGGAACGAAACCTTCGCGAGGATCTTTCTTGGAACAAACGCAAACCAGGAGACTTGGAGTGGAAGTCTGGAACTCCGTGAGGCGGCCACGAGATAGGAGGGCGCGCCCCCACCCTCGTGGGCCCCACGGAGCTCCACCGACATACTTCTTTCGCCTATATATACTCTTATACCCTAAAAACATCAGGAGGAGCCACGAAACCTCTTTTCCACCGCCACAACCTTCTGTACCCATGAGATCCCATCTGGGGCCTTTTCCGGCAATCTGCCGGAGGGGGATTCGATCACGGAGGGCTTCCACATCAACACCATAGCCTCTCCGCTGATGTGTGAGTAGTTTACCACAGACCTTCGGGTCCATAGTTATTAGCTAGATGGCTTCTTCTCTCTCTTTGGTTCTCAATACAAAGTTCTCCTCGATGTTCTTGGAGATCTATTCGATGTAATACTTTTTGCAGTGTATTTGCCGAGATCCGATGAATTGTGGATTTATGAACAAGTTTATCTATGAATAATATTTGGTTCTTCTCTGAATTCTTATATGCATGATTTGATATCTTTTCAAGTCTCTTTGAATTGCCGGTTTAGTTTGGCCTACTAGATTGATCTTTCTTGCAATGGGAGAAGTGCTTAGCTTTGGGTTCAATCTTGCAGTGTCCTTTCCCAGTGACAGCAGGGGCAGCAAGGCACGTATTGTATTGTTGCCATCCAGAATAAAAAGATGGGGTCTATATCATATTGCTTGAGTTTATCCCTCTACATCATGTCATCTTGCTTAATGCATTACTCTGTTCTTATGAACTTAATACTCTAGATGCATGCTGGATAGCGGTCGATGTGTGGAGTAATAGTAGTAGATGCAGAATCGTTTTGGTCTACTTAACACGGATGTGATGCCTATATTCATAATCATTGCCTAGATATTCTCATAACTATGCACTGTTCTATCAATTGCTCGTTAGTAATTTGTTCACCCACCGTAATACATGCTATCATGAGAGAAGCCACTAGTGAAACCTATGGCCCCCGGGTCTCTTTCTTATTATATCGCATCTCATCTTATTATCGCATCCTGTTTAATTTTGCAATCTTTACTTCCCAATCTATACAACAAAAATACCAAAAATATTTATCTTACTATCTTTGTCAGATCTCACTTTCGCAAGTGACCGTGAAGGGATTGACAACCCCTTTATCGCGTTGGTTGCGAGGTTCTTGATTGTTTGTGCAGGTACTAGGTGACTTGTGTGTTATATCCTACATGATTGATACCTTGGTTCTCAAAAACTAAGGGAAATACTTACGCTACTTTGCTGCATCACCCTTTCCTCCTCAAGGGAAAACCAACGCATGCTCAAGAGGTTGCAAGAAGGATTTCTGGCATCGTTGCTGGGGATATCTACGCTCAAGTCAAGACATACCAAGTACCCACCATAAACTCTTCTCCCTCACATTACATTATTTGCCATTTGCCTCTCGTTTTCCTCTCCCCCACTTCACCTTTTCTGTTTTATTCACCCCTTTTTCTGTCTGTCTCCTTCCGCTTGCCTCTTGTGTGTTCATTCTTAGTGCGGTTTGTTGCCATCATGTCTGAAACTGCGGAGGTTATCATTGAAAAGGATAGTAGTCACGATGGGGGAACCGTTGATGCTTTTGATTATCCTCATGAAGAACCTACTATTTTACACACTACAAAGTTTCGAATTGGTAGTGGTAATATTATTGGAAAAGGAGTTATTCAAGATTTCTTTACTTGCGCCAGTGCTTTGCCCACTATGGGCGGGTCAATTCTTCATAAAACTAGTAGTCTTGCAGATGCTATATCTTTGCTCGTGGTTGAACTTGAAAGATAATTTATCCACATGCATCCTTGCATACAGAGGATTTTTCTAGAATTTTCCAATATAGAGCATTCTTCCGTGAAACGAGCAGGTACCTTCTTTCTAGCTCATGAGTTCATAGTTATAATAAAAGAGGCCAATGAAATTTTTGCACATTATAGGGTAGATGCCGGCCGTCCTCTCATAGAAGCAATCCTTTTTTTATCAAGAAGACATAATGCGCTTATGATCTTTAGATCATGTTGCTTATAATGAAAACCTTAGAAAAAAGGTTCCTACCGATGTTCTAGTTGACAAGATTTCTGAACTTAATGATAATTTTGCTATCCAGAACAATGGGTTAGGTTTTTTCCTTGAACAAAGGCTCATGACTTTTTGCCAAAAGAATGCTTATAATGATGAATTGGTTGTGCAATATGAGGGGCCAAAGGAGGAACCAATACCTCCCGAGCTTGATCTTGGGGACTTTTGTCCCATTAAATTTAGCCCTTTTGATTAGTTTTGCTTTCCACAAAGAAACTTGCTGCTGAACGTAGGGAGTATGAGATGAGTTTTCGCGATTTGCCTTATCATTATCATGGCAATACCTAGATCTATTCTTGCTTTCATGCCTAGCTAGGGGCGTTAAACGATAGCGCTTGTTGGGAGGCAACCCAATTTTATTTTTGTCCTTTACTTTTTGTTCCTGTTTAGTAATAAATAATTTATCTAGCCTATGTTATGATTTTATTTTTTATTTTTTAATTAGTGTTTGTGCCAAGTAAAGCCTTTAGGATCTTCTTGGGTGATTGTTGTTTGATCTTGTTGATAAAAACAGAAAGTATGCGCTCACGAAAATAATTTTAATTTTTTACCAGAGAGTGATAAAATACCAAACCCAATTGCGGTAAATAAATATACACATTATTTAGGTCTTCCTAATTTTTCAGAAGTTTTGGAGTCACAGAAGTATTAGAAACCTCCAGATTGATACAGACTGTTCTGTTTTTGACATATTCTGTTTTTCGCGTGTTGTTTGCTTATTTTGATGCATCTATGGCTAGTATCGGGGCGTATGAACCATAGAGAAGTTGGAATACAGTAGGTTTAACACCAATATAAATAAATAATTAGATAATTACAGTACCTTAAAGTGGTGGTTCGCTTTCTTATACTAACAGAGCTCATGAGATTTTCTGTTGAGTTTTTCTGTTGTGAAGTTTTCAAGTTTTTGGGTAAAGATTTGATGAATTTTGGAAAAAGGAGTGGAAAGAGCCTAAGCTTGGGGATGCCCAAGGCACCCCAAGGTAAAATTCAAGGACAACTAAAAGCCTAAGCTTGGGGATGCCCCGGAAGGCATCCCCTCTTTCATCTTCGTCTATCGGTAACTTTACTTGAGGCTATATTTTTATTCACGACATGATATGTGTTTTGCTTGGAGCGTCTTGTATGATTTGAGTCTTTGATTTTTAGTTTACCACAATCATTCTTTCTGTACACACCTTTTTGGAGCGACACACACGAATCGGAATTTATTAGAATACTCTATGTGCTTCACTTATATCTTTTGAGATAGATAATTTTGCTCTAGTGCTTCGCTTATATCTTTTTAGAGCACGGTGGTGGTTTTACTTTATAGAAATTATTCATCTCTCATGCTTCACTTATATTATTTTGATAGTCTTTTAGAACATCATGGTAATTTTCTTTAGTTATAAAATTAGTCCTAATATGATGGGCATTCAAGATGGGTATAATAAAAACTTTCATATAGAGTGCATTATGAGGAAGTTTGATACTTGATAATTCTTTTGAGATATAAAGATGGTGATATTAGAGTCGTTCTAGTTGAATAATTGTGAAATTGAGAAATACTTGTGTTGAGGTTTGCAAGTCCCGTAGCATGCACGTATGGTAACCGTTGTGTGACAAATTTGAAGCATGAGCTGTTTCTTTGATTGCCTTCCTTATGAGTGGCGGTCGGGGACGAGCGATGGTCTTTTCCTACCAATCTATCCCCCTAGGAGCATGCGTGTAATGCTTGGTTTTGATGACTTGTAGATTTTTGGAATAAGTATGTGAGTTCTTTATGACTAATGTCGAGTCCATGGATTATACGCACTCTCACCCTTCCACCATTGCTAGCCTCTCTTGTGCCGTGCAACTTTCACCGGTACCATAAACCCATCATTTACCTTCCTCAAAACAGCCACCATACCTATCTATTATGGCATTTCCATAGTCATTCCGAGATATATTGCCATGCAACTTTCCACCGTTCTGTTTATTATGACACGCTTCATCATAGTCATATTGCTTTGCATGATCATGTAGTTGACATCGTATTTGTGGCATGGCCACCATTCATAATTTTTCATACATGTCACTCCTGATTTATTGCACATCCCGGTACACCGCCGGAGGCATCTACATAGAGTCATATTTTGTTCTAAGTATTGAGTTGTAATTCTTGAGTTGTAAGTAAATAAAAGTGTGATGATCTTAATTATTAGAGTATTGTCCCATGTGAGGAAAAGGATGAGACTCTAGATGAAAAAAATAGGCCATAAAAAAGAGAAGGCCCAAAAATGAGAGTAAAATAGAGAAGGGACAATGTCACTATCCTTTTGCCACACTGTGCTTCAAAGTACCACCATGATCTTCATGATAGAGAGTCTCTTATGTTGTCACTTTCGTATACTAGTGGGAATTTTTCATTATAGAACTTGGCTTGTATATTCCAATGATGGGCTTCCTCAAATTGCCCTAGGTCTTCTTGAGCAAGCAAGTTGGATGCACACCCACTTAGTTACTTTTGTTGAGCTTTCATACACTTATAGCTCTAGTGCATCCGTTGCATGGCAATCCCTACTCACTCACATTGATATCTGTTGATGGGCATCTCCATAGCCCGTTGATATTCCTAGTTGATGTGAGACTATCTTCCTCCTTTTTGTCTTCTCCGCAACCACCATTCTATTCCACCTATAGTGCTATGTCCATGGCTCGCGCTCATATATTGCGTGAAAGTTGAAAAAGTTTGAGAATGCTAAAGTATGAAACAATTTCTTGGCTTGTCATCGGGGTTGTGCATGATGGGAGCATTTTGTGTGATGAAAATGAAGCATGGCCAAACTATATGATTTTGTAGGGATGAGCTTTCTTTGGCTATGTTATTTTGAGATGGCATAATTGCTTGGTTAGTATGCTTGAAGTATTATTATTTTTATGTCAATATTAAACTTTTGTCTTGAATCTTTCGGATCTGAACATTCATGCCACAATAAAGAAAATTACATTGAAAATTATGTTAGGTAGCATTCCACATCAAAAATTCTATTTTTATCATTTACTTACTCGAGGACGAGCAAGAATTAAGCTTGGGGATGCTTGATATGTCTTCAACGTATCTATAACTTTTGGTTGTTCCATGCTATTATATTATCTATTTTTGATGTTTAATGGGCTTTAATATGCTCTTTTATATTATTTTTGGGACTAATCTATTAACCGGAGGCCCAGTGCCAGTTTCTGTTTTTTTTGCATATTTCAATGTTTCGTAGAAAAGGAATATCAAACGGAATCCAAACGGAACGAAACCTTTGCGAGGATCTTTCTTGGAACAAACGCAAACCAGGAGACTTGGAGTGGAAGTCTGGAACTCTGTGAGGCGGCCACGAGATAGGAGGGCGCGCCTAGGGGGTAAGCGCGCCCCCACCATCATGGGCCCCATAGAGCTCCACCGACATACTTCTTTCGCCTATATATACTCTTATACCCTAAAAACATCAGGGGGATCCACGAAACCACTTTTCCATTGTCGGTGTCAAAACCGACGGATCTCGGGTAGGGGGTCCCGAACTGTGCGTCTAAGGTTGATGGTAACAGGAGACAGGGGACACGATGTTTACCCAGGTTAGGGCCCTCTCTATGGAGGCAATACCCTACTTCCTGCTTGATTGATCTTGATGAATATGAGTGTTACAAGAGTTGATCTACCACGAGATCGTAATAGCTAAACCCTAGAAGTCTAGCCTGTATGACTACGGTATTGAGTATCCCCTATTCGGACTACACCCTCCGGTTTATATAGACACCGGGGGGATCTAGGGTTACATAGAGTCGGTTACATAAGATGGAATCTTCATAGTTGTTTGCCAAGCTTGCCTTCCACGCCAAGGAGAGTCCCATCCGGACACGGGCACCGTCTTCGGTCTTCATATCTTCACAGCCGATCAGTCCGGCCCATAGATAACAGGTCGGACGCCCGAGGACCCCTTAGTACAGGACTCCCTCAGTAGCCCCCGAACCAGTCTTCAATAGAGAGGTGTTCGGCACACGGATTATCTTCGGTATTGCAAGGCGGGTTCCTCCCTTAAGTAGTGTATTCGTCCGTAGATTCGATGTCTCCCCTTGGCTTCTGCGCGCTTAATGTCCTCGTTTTCCACGTGTCGAGTGAATGTGGACAGTCAAGGTATTTTTTTGCAAATAACACCCCAGCCCTGTAAGGAAGAGTATCTATTTAAAGAGATCGGATCTCAGATCCTTTCGACACCATGCGGAGAAAATCCTCAGAGACCGCCAGGCAGGACCATTCCAACATGGCCAACAACCCCAGCTCCTCTTCCCGTTCGAACATAGAGAGAGGCGAGTGGGAGAGGTGCTCTGTGTCCCATAGCCGATTGGCAAAGCTGCAAACGCAGGGATTTCTCCCTCCAGCAGATTTGGTCCCTGTTCGAGCAGGGTCGGCCTCCTTCAACGGCAAAACCCAGGCAGAGGATTCTCCCAATCCGTCTACGGGAGAATGGGCATGCTTCGTCCCCTATCTGCTGAGGGGGGCGGGGTTTCCATTTCACCCATTGCTCCGAGGGCTGCTGGAGTACTATGGCCTCCAGCTGCACAATTTTACCCCCGGCTCCATCCTACGCATTGCGGGTTATGTTGCCCTATGCGAACTATTCCTGGGTTGCAAGGCCCATTTTGATTTATGGAGAAGACTATTCTGCCTCGTCCCTCACAATCAAGGTGGATCAATCTTTGAAGTGGGAGGAGCCAAAGTGTGGCGCATCGTCGGGACCGGATATCTGTCCGGCACGCCGAAGAAAGCTCCCGAAGAGTGGTCTTCCGAATGGTTCTACATTGACGATGTCGCTCTACCCGACCCTGTTCGCATAGGCCTCCCCGAGTTTTCAAATGCTCCGCTGAAGAAGTGCCACAGCTGACGTCCTCGGAGCCTCGAGGAAGAGGATAGCGCATAAATCAGCTTGCTACTAGGCAAGATTAAAACGCTTGCCCAGTCCGGATTGTCAATAGTCGAAGTGATGGCAATTTCCATAACGCGGGGGGTCCAACCACTCCAATACCGAGGACTGCCCATGTGGCATTATAACGGAGAAGATGACGCCTCACGTTATGGCCGAAAAGGCCCGAAGACCCCCGCCGCGCTAGCCAAGATCCTGGATAAGAGCTGTATAAAGGGGAGAAGGAGGAGTTCAGCCGTCTCCAACATCGAGACAGACTTTCCATGTACAATCCTCCCAGCTGGGTAAGGTTCGTCTTCACTTAATTTATCTTGTCCTTGGATCATTCGTTGATAGGCAGCATCTTATCTGCTCATAATATGAATCCATGACCCTGCCCCTCAGCCGGAGAATCACAACCGGGATCTTGACCCCGGATATGAAGAAGACCCGGACATATTCGTGGAGCTTGAGGAGGGAACGTTCTATCAGATGAGCTATGACGGTACATATGTACCTATTATCGCCGATTACCCCGGCCCTTCCAGCTTCACACGTAAGTGATCCGAAGACACCTTATTCAAAAGAAATCTCTCCTTCCTTCTTACCCACCGCACGATCCTGTGCTCAAAAGGGGAAGGGTTCGGCGCGCCGTACCGCTCCAAGGGTACCTCCGAAGAGGGCGTTCCCTACTCCGGGCGAGTCTTCCAAGAGGAAAGAAAACGAAGACACGGTCGTACCTTCAACAAAGAGGTATGAATTCGCCAACATGCACCTGAGCAGTCACGTACAACCGTGGCCTTCTCGTTTTCCATGTGTCAGGAGAAAGGTGCGCCGGACTATATCCGGAGGTTCGAGCGGCCGTACTTCCCGCAACCAGGATTCAAATCCTGCCGTGAAGACGGGGGCTGATGCGAGGGCGACGCCGGACTGTCCTCCAACCGAGGACTCGGACGATGTATCCATCACCAACTCGGAAGTGGAGAGTGCCATGAATCATCGGTGCCGCCGGGCCATTTTACAAGACCCTGGCTTTTCAGAAGAGTCGTTTAACGCATTCAGCTCGGCCGATGCATACATCCGAGCTGCTCGAGATGGAATTAACAGGGCCACAAAGGAACATTTGAAAGATGTGCAGGTAAATTTGTTTTGTCTGACTATAATAACCATATGCCAGTAGCCCCCGAGACTTAAAGGAGTTGAAACAACTGATTTAAGGATCAATGTACAACCAGGTGCTTACGGAGAAGAACACCCAGCTAGCTCAGGAACTAGAAAAGTGTCAGCGCCAGCTGCTTGCTGCCAATGCCGAACTGGAGAAATACAAGGCATCTCCCGGTAATATTTCCCTCTATCAAAAATTCATAATGATACACCGATAGTGTCAGATTTCGGGTTCCGGCAGACCCTTGAGGTTCGAACACTGGGGTGCGCGCAAAGATCTCGCCTTCTACCTACCTGCACCCCTCCGCCTTACTAAGATCTAAGCTATGGAAAGAACAACACAGGAGACACAGGGTTTATACTGGTTCGGGCCACCGTTGTGGTGTAATACCCTACTCCAGTGTGTGGTGTGGTGGATTGCCTCTTGGGCTGCTGATGATGAGCAATACAAGGAAGAACAGCCTCGCGAGGGTCTGCTCTTGGCTGGGGCGATGAACTGCTGGGAGGAGTTCAATCACCCTTCTCTCTCTCTCTCTTCTTGATTCTTTCTCTGATCGATCGAACCCCCGGTCTCCCACCCCCTACCCTGGGGGTGGCTAGTCCTATTTATAGGAAAAGGCCCTGGGCCTCTTCCCAAATATTGAGCGGGAAGGGTGCCAACAATTGGCCATTTTGAAGGGGAACATCTGGTACACTTATCCTGACTAAAGTTGGTCCTCGCCTGCCAAAGACTCTGGTGGTGACGCTGGCTTGGGCTCCACAATGACTTCCTCCCTATCGTTGGACTGGTCTTGGTCTCGTTGCACCGAAACGGGCGCCTTTGCTTGATGCTCCCATCTGCGCTTGCTCCCTTTGCACCAAAGAGGAAAGGAGGACACTGCGTGGGCTGGCGCTCGCCTGTCGCCCTTGGTCGTCATGGCTTGCGTCACGGGCACCTCGTGAGGTACCCCGCCTTGATCTCTCCGCCTCCTCGCGGGCCAGCCGAATGAGGCCGTGCCTGAGGAAGCTCCGTGCCGTCCGCCCCGGGAGGCTTGGCCCCTCGCGAGGGTCTTGAGTCTGTGTTGATGAAGATGGGCCGTGCTGGGCCCCCTTTTGAGCCACGCCGCAGGCCGCAGGCAGGCAAGTCTGGGGACCCCCATTCCCAGAACGCCGACAGTAGCCCCCGGGCCCAAGGCGCGCTCGGGCTTGGTCGTGCAGGGAGGCAAAAGGGCAAGAGCAAAGCGCCGCGGGCCCTGACAGCCTGCGGTCTTGGGCGCCGCGTGGCAGTTGATTGGACGTGGGCGTCTCCACTTCCCCATGGCGCCTCGGCAACCGCACGAATTGGACAAGTCCCTGCTTGGGAGGTGGTAGCGTGTCTGTCCGCCATCGCGCCTCGGTGAAGCGCGAGAGGGAGTCTGCCTGAGCCCCGGAGGCAGCTTGAGTCTTCCCTGCTGGCCGGTGTGAGGCGAGCTGCGCCTGATTTGTTCTTTCTATTCTTTTTTCCTGCGTAAAAAGATAGTAGCGTGAAGCCCCGCGGGGGCGTGTTTGGGTTATTGCTGTTAATCATCGCTTTGCTTCCATTATCGTGCCTTCCTGCTACGTGCCCGCGCGTGGATAGTTCCCGGCCCCAGCCGTGGGGGGCGACCGACCCAGGCCCTGTGTTCGTGTCGCGGTGCCCGTGGGGCACGGACTGGAGGGGTGCTCCTGTAATGGACCCAGGTCGCGAAACCTTTGAACGATTACGACATGAACACTCGCGAGGGCACTCGGCTGCCCCCCCTCGTGAGGCCTTGCATAAGAGAAATCGAGGCAGGAGAGTGAAAAGTCGAAGAACCACAAGCCAAAGACGGCAACAGCTTCAATAAAACTTCGACAGAATGAACAAGACAACTGCAGAAAGCAAATGAAAAAGCCGTGTCCGACACCTAAACTAGTCTTCGACGTCTTCTCACCAGCGCGGAGCTAAGTGCTGCCACTGGGCGTGGGAGGGAGCCCTAGGGCCTGAGGCCGGCGCTCCTGAGACTCCGGGGCGTGTACAGCCCCAACTCATTATTACGTGAGAGTGTCACGGGCGGCGAGCTTCACAGGCGTTGGCCTTCTTCACAGGCTCTGGGCCTTTTCCAAAACGCGACAGCTTCACAGGCATTCGCCTTCTTCACAGGCTCTGGGCCTTTTCCAAAACGCGACAGCTTCACAGGCATTCGCCTTCTTCACAGGATCTGGGCCTTTTCCAAAACGCGACAGCTTCACAGGCGTTCGCCTTCTTCACAGGGTCTGGGCCTTTTCCAAACCGCGACAGCTTCACAGGTGTTCGCCTTCTTTACAGGCTCTGGGCCTTTTCCAAAACGCGACAGCATCACAGGCATTCGCCTTCTTCACAGGCTCTGGGCCTTTTCCAAAACGCGACAGCTTCACAGGCGTTCGCCTTCTTCACAGGCTCTAGGCCTTTTCCAAAACGCGACAGCTTCACAGGCACTCGCCTTCTTCACAGGTTCTGGGCCTTTTTAGGGGTAGAACCTCCGGAGGTGCTGGATGTTCCATGCGTTCTGGACCGGCACCCCCTCCTGAGTCTCCAAGCGCGTGGAGCCGGGCCTGGAAACATGAACAACCTTGAACGGGCCCTCCCACATGGGAGAGAGCTTGTGCAGTCCCTCCCTGGAGAGAACCCGCCTGAGCACGAGGTCTCCTACCTCGAGAGTTCTGGGGCGGATGTTGCGGCAGTGATATCGCCGCAGTGCTTGTTGGTACCTCGCTGCTCGCAGCACGGCTTCTCGGCGACGTTCCTCCCCCAGCACAAGGTCCATCCCCCGCATGGCATCCTGCTGTGCCTTGTTGAACGCCAGGACCCGCGCGGAGCAACGTCTGACCTCGTGAGGGAGGACCGCTTCGGCTCCGTAGACCAGGAAGAACGGGGTCTCTCCAGTCGGCTTGGTCGCGGTTGTGCGGATGGACCACAACACGGACTGAAGCTCGTCGTACCAACCTCTGCCGTAGGCCTCCAGCTTCTTCTTGAACGTCCTGGTCTTGAGGCCCCTCAGGACCTCTGCGTTGGCTTGCTCGGCCTGTCCGTTGCTTCGGGGGTGCGCCACCAAAGCGTAGCATATCTGCGTTCCAAGGTTAGCACAGTATGTTTTGAAGAGGTTACTGGGGAACTGCAAACCGTTGTCCGTGATGATGTGGTTCGGCACCCCGAACCGGCTCACGATGCCCCTGATGAACTTGACCGCGGAACCCGCGGGGATGGTGCGGGCGACCTCTACTTCAGCCCACTTGGTGAACTTGTCCATGACGATGTAGAGGTAGCGGTAGCCCCCTGGCGCCCGAGGAAACAGGCCCAGGATGTCCAGCCCCTAGACTGCGAATAGCCACGAAAGGGGTATAGTCTGCAGGCCTCTTGCCGGCTGATGGATCCTTGGCGTGGAGCTGGCAGGCCTCACAAGCTTTCACTAGTTCGACGGCGTCATTGAGTGCGGTGGGCCAATAAAACCCACTGCGGAACGCCTTGCCGACGAGGGTCCGTGATGATGAATGATGTCCACAGTCTCCGCCGTGTATATCTTCCAGCAGTTCCTTTCCTTGCTCCCTGGAGATGCAGCGCAGGGATACATCGTTTGGTCACTCCTGGTAGAGCTCTCCATCCTTGATGCAGTATGCCGTGGCCTGTCATGCCACACGCTCCGTTTCCTCCCCCTTCTCCGGCAGGGTCCCTTGTGTTAAGTAACTCCGGAGCTTCATGATCCAGCATCCCTCCTGAGGTTCCATCGTCAGGAGCAGGCGTGCTCCTGAGGCCGGGCCACAGGCCGGAGCTCCTGACGCAGGTGGCTGGGGGAGCTCCTCCCGAGGCTGAGCCGTGTTTGACAATGACGGCAGGGCTAAGGGCTTGAAGAGCCGCTCCTCAAAAACGCCAGGCTCCTAAGGTAACCGCCTGGACGCCCATTTGGCGATGTCGTCGGCCTCCTGATTGGTGCCACGGGGCACGTGCTACAACTCCAACCCCCAGAACTGCTTCTCCATCCTGCGGACCTCCGCAAGGTAGGCTTCCATGTGCTCATCTTTCGGCTCGTACACCTTGTTGGAGAAATTGACAAGGAGCTGCGAATCGCCCTTGATGGTGAGGCGTTTCACCCCCAGGGCAGCTGCGGCCTTCAAGCCCGCTATTAAACCTTCATACTCCGCTATGTTGTTGGAGACCTTTTCACCTTGCTGGAAATAGAGCTGCACATCGTAGTAGAGCTTGTCCTGAGTGGGCGATATAAGCACCGCCCCAGCCCCAGTGCCATGCCTGGAGAACGCCCCATCGAAGTACATGACCCAGCCTGTTGGCGCCTCGCTTCCCGGGGAGAGGAACCGATCCTCGTCGGCCTTGAGGCCTGGTGCCTCCGTCCATTCTGCCACAAAATCCGCCAATGCTGCTCCCTTGATGACTCTGGTCGTGCTGAATTCGAGCTGAAACGCTTGCAGTTCTATGTTCCACTTAGCGACCCTTCCAGCTGAGTTAGGGCTCCTGAGCACTCTCTCCAGAGGGTATGACGAGACGACCTTGATGGGGTGACCCTGAAAATAGTGCCGCAGCTTGCGCGAGGCCACCAGTAGCGTGAGGAGGAGTTTCTGAGGCATGGGGTACCGTGCCCTCGCGTCCCGCAACACCGTGCTGACGAAGTACACTGTGTGCTCAACAAGGTTGGGTGCGTTAGTGCTGGTGGCTCCCTTCGGAGACCATGGCGCCTCCTGAGGCGATGAGGCCTCCTGAGGCTGGCCATCTAGGAGAGGGGCCTCTTCCGCCTCCGGTGCACCCCTCTGCGGTGGCTGATCCTCCTCAGCCGAGGTGGCGGTTTCTGTGGGCCTTCCTTGTTCCTGTTTTGCCTTGTCCCGGGTTGCTGCTGTGGTTTTGATTCGACGCTCCTCTCTAACTGCCACCAGGGCTGCGCTGGCGGAGTAGGGAGTGGCGGCGAGGTAAAGCACCAGGGGCTCTTGAGGGTGCGGTGCCACCATGACCGGTGGGCTGGTCAGGTATCTCTTGAGATCCTGGAACGCCTTGTCGGCCTCTTCAGTCCACTCAAAGGGCCCATTTTTCTTCATTAGATGGAAGAAAGGCAGCGCTCGCTCCCCCAACTTGGAGATGAAGCGCCCTAGCACGGTCACGCGCCCAGTGAGCTTCTGCATTTTTCTGACGGTCTTTGGCGGGCTCATGTCCTCCACCGCCTTGACCTTTTCCGGGTTAGCCTCGATGCCTCGATGGGACACGAGGAAACCCAAGAGCTTGCCCGAGGGGACTCCGAACACACACTTCTCTGGGTTGAGCCGCAGGTTCACTGTGTTGAGGCTCGCGAAGGTTTCCTCCAGGTCTTGTATCAGGGTCCTGGCCTCCCGAGACTTTACCACAATGTCATCGACGTAAGCTTCAACATTATTCCCGAGCTGCGGGCCCAAGGTGATGTGCATCAGCCACTGAAAGGTCGCCCCTGCGTTACGCAGCCCGAATGGCATGCATGTGTAGCAGTACACCCCACATGGGGTTAGGAAGGCTGTCTTTTCGACGTCTTCTACCGCGATCTTGATCTGGTGATACCCAAAGAAGGCATCCAAGAAGCATAGCAGGTCGCATTCCGCGGTGGAATCGACGATCTGGTCGATGCGGGGGAGCGGGAACGGATCTTGCGGGCATGCCTTGTTGAGGTTGGTGAAGTCGACACACATGCGCTCCTTCCCTCCCTTCTTTGGCACAACGACAGGGTTGGCCAACCAATCCGGGTATCGGACCTCGCGAATGACCCCAACAGCTTCTAGTTTGCGGGTCTCTTGGATGATGAAGGCCTGCTTTTCTGTGGACTGCCGCCTTGCCTTCTGCTTCACAGGGCGCACGTTGGGGCACACGTTGATGTGATGCTCGATTACACTCCTAGGGATCCCCGCCAACTGGTCAGGCTCCCAAGCGAATACCTTCTTGTTTGCACGCAGGAACCCGACCAGGGCCTCCTCCTGCTCGGGTTCGAGGTTGGCGCCTATGGTGAAAGTGGCGTTGGTGGACCCATCCTCATCGACGGGTATCCGCTTGGTTTCTGCCTTGTCTTGGGTGAACAATTGTTTATTCTTGGCGGGTGCAGCCCCCTTGGGCTCGGGGGTCTCTGATTCGGCGGGCTACGCCGACGCCACCGTCTTGAAGGCGAGCTTGAGCACCCGCAGCGCGTCTCCGGTGTCCCCGTGCACGGTGAGGACACCGCTGCTCCCGGGCATCTTCATGAGGTTGTACGCTGGGTGCGTCGCGGCCATGAACTGGGCCAGCGCTAGGTAGCCGAGGATGGCATTGTAGGGGAGGCCGATGGGGGCGATGTCAAAGTCGACCAGCTCCGTGCGAAAGTTGTTGTAGGTGCCGAAGGTTACTGGGAGCCGGATCTGTCCCAAGGAGCTGGATGATCCGCCCCCAACGCCTGAGAAGGGCCGGCTGGGTTGCAGCCATTCCAGGGGTATGCAGAGGAGGTTGAAGGCCTCGACCGAGAGCACGCTGAGGCCCGCACCGCCATCGATGAGAGTTCTGGTGACGGCCACCTGGCAGATGGTGGGGGTGCACAGCATGGGGAGCGCACCCGAGCAGGCCGAGTTGGACGGGTGGTCCTCCGAGCTGATGGTCAGGCCGGCCTTGGGCGCCGCCCGGTCCGGGAGAGCCCCCTGCCGCGTGGAAGCGGCGCTGACCCGGCGGATGAACGGCTTGACGTGGTGACTTGTAGGCGGCGCCTGCGAGCCGCCTCGGAGGGCCGCGACGACCGGGGGTGTTGGTGTAGCGTGGTGGGCGGGGAAGAGGCTGCGGGGCTCTTCCCAAGAGGCCATGGAGGCTGCCGGCAGGTGGAGCAGCCATGCGCATGGAGCGCCGGTGAGGGCCATGGGGAGCCAGTTGGCCATGACCCTATCGTCACCTCCAGCTTCGAGGATGGCCTCCTCGCACACCATCAAGAAGGCCAGCGGATCAGTCGCGCCGCCGTAGCGCGGCGGCGTCGTTGGCTTGAACTTGTCCGGCCACCGTACCCGTTGCAGGGCTCGGAGCCCCCTGGCGCCGGCGGCCAGAGCGGGCGACGTGCTACTCATCGCGAGGCAGGCTGTGGCGGTGGCGGAAGGGAAAACTCCGGTGCACCCCTACCTGGCGCGCCAAATGTCGGATTTCGGGTTCCGGCAGACCCTTGAGGTTCGAACACTGGGGTGCGCGCGAAGATCTTGCCTTCTACCTACCTGCACCCCTCCGCCTCGCTAAGATCTAAGCTATGGAAAGAACAGCACAAGAGACACAGGGTTTATACTGGTTCGGGCCACCGTTGTGGTGTAATACCCTACTCCAGTGTGTGGTGTGGTGGATTGCCTCTTGGGCTGCTGATGATGAGCAATACAAGGAAGAACAGCCTCGCGAGGGGTCTGCTCTTGGCTGGGGCGATGAACTGCCGGGAGGAGTTCAATCACCCTTCTCTCTCTCTCTTCTCGATTCTTTCTCTAATCGATCGAACCCCCGGTCTCCCACCCCCTACCCTGGGGGTGGCTAGTCCTATTTATAGGCAAAGGCCCTGGGCCTCTTCCCAAATATTGAGCGGGAAGGGCGCCAACAATTGGCCATTTTGAAGGGGAACATCTGGTACACTTATCCTGACTAAAGTTGGTCCGCGCCTGCCAAAGACTCTGGTGGTGACGCTGGCTTGGGCTCCACAATGACTTCCTCCCTGTCGTTGGACTGGTCTTGGTCTCGTTGCACCGAAACGGGTGCCTTTGCTTGATGCTCCCATCTGCGCTTGCTCCCTTTGCACCAAAGAGGAAAGGAGGACACTGCGCGGGCTGGCGCCCGCCTGGCGCCCTTGGTCGTCATGGCTTGTGTCACGGGCACCTCGTGAGGTACCCCGCCTTGATCTCGCCGCCTCCTCGTTGGCCAGCCTGATGTGGCCGTGCCTGAGGAAGCTCCGTGCCATCCGCCCCGCGAGGCTTGGCCCCTCGTGAGGGTCTTGAGTCTGTGTTGATGAAGATGGGCCGTGCTGGGCCCCCTTTTGAGCCACGCCGCAGGCCGCAGGCAGGCAAGTCTGGGGATCCCCGTTCCCAGAACACCGACAGATAGTGTGAATCTGGGTACTTATCTTTGTGTTGGGTCGTTAGACCAATTACGGGAGCAGCTGGACGCCGCTCAAAGAGAAGAACACGGAGCCAAAAAGCTACTAGCAGCGGGCGAGCGTGTATTGACAAAGGTCGTTCAAGAGAAAAAGAAACTCCAGGATTCGAACGCCAAACTGGCGAAGAACTGAAAGATGTGCGAGCTCAACTAGCGGACTTTGTGAAGGAGAACAAGAAGCTGCGAGGCGGCATATTCAGTACGTGGCTGCTTTTATCTTATAACCGTTTGGAGGTAACGGTAGCTGATATAGCTGTAATTGCAGGTGTATTGACGAACCGCCCCAAAGAGGAGGTGTCCGGATCATCAAGTGATCTTCTCCAAGGGCAGTTGCAGTTGCACGAACAAGCTCGGCAGGCGATGCGGAGTGTAGCCAAGGCCTTATGGCCATCCGACTCCCCTCCAGGAAGCATGGAGAAGCTGCTAGAGCTGTTCAAGGGAGCACGGCGGCGTGTCCGGCTGTGGAAGATATCGGCATGCTGAGAGGGTGCATGAGAGGCCTGGGCCATGGTGAAGACGCGATATACCAAGCTGGATCCTAATCACATGGCTTGTGTCGGACCGCTAGGGCCGAATGGGGAAGAAATTCTCGTTAGTTTAGTATATGACCAAGTAAAGGTGGCCGCCAAATATTCCCAATAGGATTGTAAATTACACCGCCTTTTGGACGGTATAGAGGAGGAAGTGTTTGAGTCGTGAGCGACTATGTACTTTCCTTCTAGCTGGATAATAAAGACAATTGTCATCGCTGACCTTTTCGCTTCAACCTCTTGACCCGAAGGTTTGGAGTGTTTCCGAATACTGTAGTGGTAGAATATACCGGGGTATGCGTGGAAACCAGGCGTAGGGGTCCTAATTGCTCAAACAGACAATGTGTATCCGGCTAGTTATGTTATATTACATTATGTAAGAAACATCTTCCAGAGAGAATAGTTCCGTTAAGGGTTCCTTTCCCTGGGTGTGCATGCATGTTAATGTGCATGTCCGAATTGTGATTGATAAAATCGTAGAGTAAGTAACATCTTAGGTTCACAATGGAGTGAATGCGGAAACACCTTTAATTCATCGACTGAATATTCCCTTAAGAACACTAGCTTTCGGCTTCACCCAGTCTGAGGTACACATCCGGATGACCTGGCAGTAACAATCGCAGAGGTGCTCCCTTTATGCCCTAGCCGAACTAGCGGGAACCTAGGGCATAAGCACAGGAGCCAGGCAACCCAACTTGGCCAAAACTTAAGTCCTATTGATGCATATAGTGGGGAAGAAAAGGTACATATGGAGAAAAAGGAACGCATATGTGCTGAGCTTGATGCTCGAAAAATAGTCGCAAGCTTCTGTACGAGAAGCCCCCAGGTATAATGAACATACATATTTAGAGATGTGTGCGTCAGGTAGGGATGGTCTAGCCGCACTAAAGCCGTAAGGCTAAAGATAAAACGAAAAAAGGTAAAAGGCGAAAAGAGAAAATAAATAAATAATGGTAATAACAGGAGGGAGGAAACGAACATAGAGCTCGGCGTTAGGCATACAATCATCGTAGTCTGGCCGCATTCCAGGGGTTCGGCTCCAGGTGATTATCTGACGCATCATGTAGGCGGTACGCTCCTCCGGTGAGAACTTCGTCAATGATGATGGGACCCTCCCACTTGGGCTTGAATTTGTCCTTTTTCTTCTCCGACAAGCGTAGAACGAGTTCACCAACGTTATACATCTTGGCCCGTACTTCTCTGCGTTGATACCTACGAGCCTGCTGTTGATAAAATGCGGAACGAGCTTTGATGCCGTCGCGCTCCTCCTCCAAGGCATCTAAGCTGTCATGCCGATCAAGCTCGGCTTCTCTCTCTTCGTACATACACATTCGAGGTGAGTCATGAATAATATCGTAGGGTAACACTGCTTCCGCACCATACACCATGAAGAAGGGTGTATATCCAGTAGAGCGGTTGGGCGTGGTCCGCAGCCCCCAAAGTACGAAGTCAAGTTGCTCCACCCAGTGCTTGTCTGATTCCTTCAAAGACCGCACTAGTCTGGGTTTGATGCCACTCATAATAAGACCATTAGCCCATTCGACTTGACCGTTTGTTTGTGGGTGATAGACAGGCGTAATCAAGCATAATGCCTAGATTAGCGCACCAGGTTTTCACCTCATCGGCTGTAAAATTGGAGCCATTATCGGTGATTATACTACGCGGGACACCGTAACGGTGTACCACACCGGATATGAAATCTATTACTGGCCCCGCTTCGGCCATTTTAACTGGTTTGGCCTCTATCCACTTAGTGAATTTATCCACCATGACCAGCAGATACTTTCTCTTATGGCTTCCTCCTTTAAGAGGTCCGACCATATCGAGTCCCCAGACCGCAAAAGGCCAAGTGATGGGGATTGTTTGTAAGGCAGTGGGGGCATATGGCTTTGATTGGCAAAGAATTGGCATCCGACGCAACATTGGACAAGGTCCTATGCATCTGCTCGGGCCGTCGGCCAATAAAACCATGTATAGAAGGCCTTGCTAACAAGGGCCCAAGCTGCGGCGTGGTGACCGCCGAGTCAGGCATGAATTTCAGCTAAGAGCTGCTGCCCCTCTTCCTCGGATATACATCACTGAAGGACTCCGGTGGCACTTTTCTTATAGAGCTCTCCATCATGAACCGTGTACGCCTTTGAACGCCGGACAATGCAGCGGGCCTCATTCTGGTCCTCAGGAAGCTCTTTCCTGTTAAGGTAGGCTAGGAAGGGTTCGGTCCATGGGGCAATGACTGCCATGATGAGATGCGCCGACGGTGTTATTTCGGTGGCTGAGCCCCCGATGACGTCGGTGTTTCCGGGATCTGGGGTTATGTTTGGATCCGGACTAGTATTGTCGTTTTCCCCCTGCCACACCACGGATGGCTTAAAGAGCCTTTCCAGGAAAATATTAGGTGGGACGGGGTCGCGCTTAGCACCGATACGAGCAAGAACATCCACCGCTTGATTACTTTCTCAAGCCACATGATGGAACTCGAGCCCTTTGAACCGGGCCAACATTTTTATGACTGCGTTACGATACGCTGCCATCTTCGGATCTTTGGCATCGAAATCTCCATTTATGTGAAATATTGCAAGGTTTGAGTCCCCACGTACTTCTAGGCGTTGTATGCCCATGGAGACATCCATCCGGAGACCATGCAATAAGGCCTCGTATTCGGCTACGTTATTGGAGTCTGTGTATAGTATTTGGAGAACATACTGGATGACGTCTCCACTAGGGGATGTTAAAACGACGCCCGCTCCTAACCCTGCCAGCATTTTGGAGCCGTTGAAATACATGACCCAATTGGAGTTCGGCCTCTGTCCATTCGGCGACGAAGTTGGCCAGTACTTGGGATTTGATAGCTCAACGTGGCTTATATGTAATGTCAAATGGGAGGAGCTCGATGCCCATTTGGCAATCCGGCCCATAGCATCGCGGTTGTTTATGATGTCATTGAGTGGTACTTCAGTGGCCACCGTGATCGATCACTCCTGGAAGTAGTGATGGAGCTTTCGGGATGCCATGAAGACCGCGTATGCTATCTTTTGATAATGAGGGTACCAGGATTTGCATGGTGTAAGGATAGTAGATACGTAGTATACTGGCTTCTAAAGCAGGAATTTATGTCCGTCCTGTTCTTGTTCAACGACGAGTACGGTGCTCACCACCTGATGTGTTGCCGATATGTATAATAACATCGGTTCGCTGGCGTTTGCTGCGGCCAGGATTGGATTGCTCGCAAGAAGGGTTTGTATTTCCTCCAGTCCGGCTGTTGCCGCGTCTGTCCACTCGAAGTGGTCTCTTCACCATAGAAGGCGATAGAGTGGCAGTGCCTTTTCTCCCAATCTGGAGATAAAGCGGCTTAGAGCTGCTACGCAACCCGTGAGCTTTTGAACTTGTTTAAGGTATGTTGGCTTAGCCAATTGTGACAAAGCTCGGATTTTGGCTGGGTTTGCTTCAATTCCTCTATTGGAAATGATGAAGCCCAGCATTTTTCCAGCAGGGACACCGAAAACGCACTTCTCCGGATTGAGCTTAATGTCATACACGCGAGGTTGTTGAATGTGAGACGTAAATGTCTATTAGTGTTTCGACGTGCCTAGTTTTGATGACGACGCCGTCCACGTAAGCTTCAACTGTCTTGTTGATCTATTTCTCCAGGCATGTTTGAATCATGCGTTAGTATGTGGCGCCAGCGTTCTTGAGCCCGAAGGGCATAGCGTTGAAGCAGAATGGCCCATATGGGGTGATGAATGCCGTTGCAGCTTGATCAGATTCTTTCATTTTGATTTGATGGTATCCGGAATATGCGTCAAGAAAACACATTGAGTCGTGTCCTGTGGTGGCGTCAATGATTTGATCGATGCGGGGGAGGGGGAAGGGATCCTTGGGGCATGCCTTGTTGAGGTCTTTAAAATCGACACACAAGCGCCAGGATTTGTCCTTCTTCGGTACCATCACCAAATTTGCCAGCCAGTCCGATATTTTATTTCTCTAATGAATCTGGCCTCGATTAGCTTGGCTAGATCTCCCCCCATAGCTTGTCGTTTGGGTTGCGCCGCAGTGTTTGCTGGACCGGTTTGTGTCCCTTCAATGTATTGAGGCTATGTTCGGCCAACTCGCCTGGGATTCCTGGCATATCAGAAGGGTGCCAGACGAATATATCCCAATTCTCGCGTAGGAAATCTCGTAGAGCAGCGTCAACCGTTGGGTCTAGTTGTGCTCCTATGGATGCTGTCTTCTTGGGGTCCGTTGGGTGGACCTGGAATTTGACTATTTCTTCTGCCGACTTGAATGAGGTGGATTTGGGTCGTTTGTCTAGGACCACATCATCTCTGTCCATCGTGGAGCACAGCGCGGTTAATTCTTCGGCCGCGAGGGCTTCAGATAATGCCTCAAGGGCCAGGGACACGGTTTTATTCTTGCGCGGAGTGCTATGTCCGGATCACTAACTAGAGTGATTATGCCATTGGGCCCGGGCATCTTAAGCTTCATGTACCCGTAATGGGGTATTGCGTGAAAGCGCATGAATGCATCTCGCCCCAAGAGGGCGTGATATCCGCTGTTGAAAGGGGCCACCTGGGAGATTATTTCTTCGGACCGATAGTTCTCCGGCGTGCCAAATACCACGTCGAGTGTGATTTTTCCCGCACACCCTGCCTCCCGACTGAGAATGATTCCTCAGAAGGTCGTGCTACTTTGCTCAATGCGGCTCCTATCTATTTCCATATTACGTATTGTATCCTCATAGATGAGGTTTAGTCCGTTGCCGCCGTCCATGAGAACCTTGGTGAGCTGAAAGCCATACACAATTGGGCTGAGGACCAAGGCGGCTGGTGCTCGGACTGTCCTGTGTTTTGGTTCGTCGCCAGCATTAAAGGTTATCGCTGTGTCGTTCCAGGGGTTTATCGTTGCGATCTGGCAGACTTCGGCAAGTTCGCAGAGTGCCCTTTTGCGCCTATTGTTTGAAGTGAATGTCTCAAAGACTGTCAGTACTCTGGGTTCGTCGTCTTCTGGAGGGTGTTGCTCCGGGATGTCCTTGGTGAGGATGTCCTCACCGTTTTTGGCTACCTTCCGGAGTATTCAACATGCTCTAAGGCTGTGGGTTGGTATAGTATCTGGTGTGGTGTGTATTTTGCAGGGGCCATCAAGCCATCCCTCCAGATCGGTTCCGCGCCACGTAATGGGTTTGTATTTCTTGGCACTTGGTCTGGGCGCGTTATAGGGGTGCACCCTTTTTGCCTGGACCAATGGTTGAGTTGGGGCCGATAGCTCCCAAACTGTGTGATCTCTCTAGGCGCTCTCCATTGCGCTATACTTCTATACAATAGTTGCCAAGTCAGTGAAGCGTAGTATGCGGCGGCGATTAATGGCGTTGAGGAGTCCTTCGTTCGTGCAGTTATTGCGGAACGCTGATATCACGTCCTCGTCATGGCAATCCTTGACCTTGTCCTTGACAAGGAGAAATCTGGCCCAGAAGTGGTGGACCGTTTCTCGAGACTGCTGTTTTGTGCTCATGAGAGAACTTATGTCTGGGTGGGTGGGTGGAATTGGATCTGAACCCTGACCCGATCGATGATCCGGAGTCTGAGGTTTTTCCAGACTGAACAATCCGGGCTTCGGAGTGTCTTCTGATTTTTGAAGCCTACTGTCCGACTCTAAGTTCGGAGGGAAAGGTGTGTCCTTCTGCCAGTAGGTGTCCGGCTTCTCGAGGTCAGAGATCTAAACATAATTCGTCCTCAATATGGAGGAAGGGTTATCTTGCTCCTCGACTACCGCTATCTGGTGGGTGATCGGTGGAGAATTAATCTCTCTCTGGTCGGGTTTAAGCCCAATCCGATCGTAGTCTGTAGCGACTCCCAAGGCGGTAATTCGATCTAGGAGTTCGTTCAAAGATGATAACTCCATCGGATCTATCCGTTTGGCATATTCAGAATCAACGCAGATGCGTTTTTCGATGACTCGAGAGGTCATCCTCGCTGGCTCAAAGGCCGAGCGGGCGATCATGGTAAAATCGCCCAGCCAGAGGGTTTGGCTCGAGGCCAGAGCTCCTCTGGAGGTAATATTTTCCTTGACGATAAGTCGAGCCATCAACCTCTGCGACGACGGCACAGTGGAACTCTCAATGAAAGCACCAATGTCGGTGTCAAAACCGGCGGATCTCGGGTAGGGGGTCCCGAACTGTGCGTCTAAGGTTGATGGTAACAGGAGACAGGGGACATGATGTTTACCCAGGTTTGGGCCCTCTCTATGGAGGTAATACCCTACTTCCTGCTTGATTGATCTTGATGAATATGAGTGTTACAAGAGTTGATCTACCACGAGATCATAATAGCTAAACCCTAGAAGTCTAGCCTATATGACTACGGTATTGAGTATCCCCTATTCAGACTACACCCACCGGTTTATATAGACACCGGGGGGATCTAGGGTTACGTAGAGTCGGTTACATAAGATGGAATCTTCATAGTTGTTCGCCAAGCTTGCCTTCCACGCCAAGGAGAGTCCCATCCGGACACAGGCACCGTCTCCGGTCTTCATATCTTCACAGCCCATCAGTCCGGCCCATAGATAACAGGCCGGACGCCCGAGGACCCCTTAGTCCAGGACTCCCTCATCCACCGCCGCAACCTTCTGTACCCGTGAGATCCCATCTAGGCCTTTTCCGGCGATCTTCCGGAGGGGGATTCGATCACGGAGGGCTTCTACATCAACACCATAGCCTCTCTGATGATGTGTGAGTAGTTTACCACAAACCTTCGGGTCCATAGTTATTAGCTAGATGGCTTCTTCTCTCTCTTTGGTTCTCAATACAAAGTTCTCCTCGATGATCTTGGAGATCTATTCAATGTAATACTTTTTGCGGTGTGTTTTTCGAGATCCGATGAATTGTGGATTTATGATCAAGTTTATCTATGAATAATATTTGGTTCTTCTCTGAATTCTTATATGCATGATTTGATATCTTTGCAAGTCTCTTCGAATTATCGGTTTAGTTTGGCCTACTAGATTGATCTTTCTTGCAATGGGAGAAGTGCTTAGCTTTGGGTTCAATCTTGCGGTGTCCTTTCCCAGTGACAGTAGGGGCAGCGAGACACGTATTGTATTGTTTCCATCGAGGATAAAAAGATGGGGTTTATATCATATTGCTTGAGTTTATCCCTCTACATCATGTTATCTTGCTTAATGCATTACTCTGTTCTTATAAACTTAATACTCTAGATGCACGCTGGATAGTGTTCGATGTGTGGAGTAATAGTAGTAGATGCAGAATCGTTTCGGTCTACTTAACACGGATGTGATGCCTATATTCACAATCATTGCCTAGATATTCTCATAACTATGTGCTGTTCTATCAATTGCTTGGCAGTAATTTGTTCACCCACCGTAATACATGCTATCATGAGAGAAGCCACTAGTGAAACCTATGGCCCCGGGTCTCTTTCTTATTATATTGCATCTCTTTTTATTATCGCATTTCGTTTGCTATTTTGCAATATTTACTTGCCAATCTATACAACAAAAATACCAAAAATATTTATCTTACTATCTTTATCAGATCTCACTTTCGCAAGTGACCGTGAAGGGATTGAAAGGGATTGACAACCCCTTTATCGTGTTGGTTACAAGGTTCATGATTGTTTGTGCAGGTACTAGGTGACTTGCATGTTATCTCCTACTAGATTGATACATTGGTTCTTAAAAACTGAGGGAAATACTTATGCTACTTTGCTGCCTCACCCTTTCCTCTTCAAGGGAAAACCAATGCATGCTCAAGAGGTAGCAATAATCCACTCAGAAGCCTTCGGTGTTGTACCCTACAGTACAGTTTGGGGGATAGGCTTTACAAAGAGAAGTGTGAAGCATAAACATTTGATGAACAAGCATACTATCAATGTTCAGGTCCTTGTTAGGGTAGATAGGATGATTGTGAAGAAATCCTGGGACGAAATATATAGTGAGACCATTTTGGCATTTTATCTTGCATCCCACAAGATGTTTTAGGTCCCCAGCATAAGCATTAGAAGCCTTTGATTTCCGGCTGGAGACCTTTCCCTGCATAAGAGAGTTTATTTTTCTTAACCACCCACATCTTCACGGGTGGCTTAGAAGCAATGAGTCTAAGTGCAGCATCTGAGAATTTAGGCTTTGGAGCCCTAGGCAAATAGCCTTGCAGGAGGCAAATAATACTCATAAGAATAAGCAGAAAAGTTCTTGGTCTTATGAACATAGCGGTTTGATGAAACACACTCATATTCATAAGTGTGAGTATGGTTTCCCTGCAAAACATTGGCGTTAGGGTGACCCTGGTGGGTCCTCTATCCGTATGAAGCCTTTGGACCATATGAAGCCTTTGGTTTAGGGTTTGTCTTGTTCCCAGGTGGTGTCATGATGACATTCACAGGAAGCTTCTTAAGACAACTTTTGGGCACCCAGATCTTCTTCAAAGGCGGTCCATTCCTGCTGTCAGTACCAATATACCTGGCAAACACTTTACCGTTCTGATTCTTAAACAGTTTATAGTTTGCATCAAAGGATTCATCAATGATAATAGGGTTAGCACAAGTGAAGCCAGATAAGGTAGATGGATCCACCGAAGGTCCCTTTGTAGCAACCCATGTGGTTTTGGGACCATATGAACCATCAACATTCATTTTCCTCTCGAACCCAACACCCTCTTTCCTAGGGTTTTGGTTCAGAATCTATTTCTTGAGGACATTGATACCTCTCCAATGTATCTATAATTTTTGATTGTTCCATGCTATTATATTATCCATCTAGGATGTTTTATATGCATTTATATGCTATTCTATATGATTTTTGGGACTAACCTATTAACCTAGAGCCCAGTGCCAGTTTTTTTTTCCTTGTTTTTGAGTATGGCAGAAACGGAAAACCAAAAGGAGTCCAATTGACTAGAAATTTCACGGAGATCATTTTTGGACCAAAAGAAGCCCACGGAGTACCGGAGATGGGCCAGAAGAGTCCCGAGGCCATCACGAGGGTGGGGGCGCGCCCTACCCCCTGGGCCCGCCCCCTACCTCGTGGCCGCCTCGGGAACCCCCTTGACTTGTTCTCGACTCCAACACCTCTTATATAACCCCAAACTTCCAGAAAATAACCTAGATCGGGAGTTCCGCTCCTGTAAGCCTCTGTAGCCACCGAAAACCAATCTAGATCCGTTCCGGCACCTTGCCGGAGGGGGGATCCCTCTCTGGTGGCCATCTTCATCATCCCGGTGCTCTCCATGACGAGGAGGGAGTAGTTCACCCTCGAGGCTGAGGGTATGTACCAGTAGCTATGTGTTTGATCTCTCTCGCTCTCGTGTTCTTGAGTCGGCACGATCTTGATGTATCGCGGGCTTTGCTATTATATTTGGATCTTATGACGTTTCTCGCCTCTACTCTCTTGTGATGATTTGAGTTATCCCTTTGAAGTTATCTTATCGGATTGAGTCTTTAAGGATCTGAGAACACTTGATGTATGTCTTGCATGTGCGTATCTGTGGTGACAATGGGATATCACGTGATCCACTTGATGTATGTTTTGGTGATCAACTTGCGAGTTCCGTGACCTCGTGAACTTATGCATATGGGTTGGCACACGTTTTCGTCTTGACTCTTCGGTAGAAACTTTGGGACACTCTTTGAAGTTCTTTGTGTTGGTTGAATAGATGAATCTGAGATTGTGTGATGCATATCGTATAATCATACCCACGGATACTTGAGGTGACATTGGAGTATCTAGGTGACATTAGGGTTTTGGTTGATTTGTATCTTAAGATGTTATTCTAGTATGACCTCTATGATAGATTGAACGGAAAGAATAGCTTTGTGTTATTTTACTATGGACTCTTGAATCGATCGATCAGAAAGGATAACTTTGAGGTGGTTTCGTACCCTACAGCCGCTATTAGTGACTTTGGAGTGACTCTTTGTTGCATGTTGAGGGATAGTTATATGATCCAATTATGTATTATTGTTGAGAGAACTTGCACTAGTGAAAGTATGAACCCTAGGCCTTGTTTCCTAGCATTGCAATACCGTTTACGCTCACTTTTATCACTTGCTACCTTGTTTTTATATTTTCAGATTACAAAAACCTATATCTACCATCCATAGTGCACTTGTATCACCATCTCTTCGCCGAACTAGTGCACCTATACAATTTACCATTATATTGGGTGTATTGGGGACACAAGAGACTCTATGTTATTTGGTTGCAGGGTTGTTTGAGAGAGACCATCTTCATCCTACGCCTCCCACAGATTGATAAACCTTAGGTCATCCACTTGAGGGAAATTTGCTACTGTCCTACAAACCTCTGCACTTGGAGGCCCAACAACATCTACAAGAAGATGGTTGTGTAGTAGGCATCAGACATCAAATAGTGTTTGATGCCCTTTGAGGCTTTTGTACATCCCTGTTTCAAGCAATGTCTTCAACCTAGCATTCTCATCAGCAATAGTAGTGGTATCCTCAGAAGAGGGGTTAGTTACCACATCAGCAGTTGAAGATATTGCAACAGTAGTAGCAGTAGAACATTCAGCAACAGAGACAACATTATCACGCTCAAGACATTTTAGACATGGTGGCTCAAAGTCTTCCTGAGCGGAACTAATCTGTTGAGCACGAAGTGAATCGTTCTCCTTTTGAAGATCTTCATGAGACACTCTCACATTCTCAAGTTCTTGCTTCCTTTGAAGATAATCATAGGAAAGCTTCTCATGAGTCACTGAGAGAGTTTCATGATGACTTTCAAGTTCTTTGTACTTAACGTGAAGATTTTAATGTCTTCAATTAAGGACTGAGTTCGAGTCATTTCCACGTCCAAGAGGTCATCACTTTTGTCTAGCAACTTTTGAATATGTTCCACATCAGTTTGTTGTTCAGTTGCAATTTTAGCAAGTGTTTTGTAGCTATATTTGGATTCACATTCGGAGTCATCTTCACTGGATGTTTGAAAGTAAGCATCGCGTGAGTTTACCTTGGCACCACGTGCCATGAAGCAGTAGGTAGGAGAAGATGGCTTGGGTTCGGGAGTCATTGTTTTGAGCGACTCTTTGAATTCGAGGAACCAGGGGTCCTGACATGTTCGATGACCTTCATAAACATTAGAGATCCAGTCCCATATAAGCTTTGCATTGCAGAGATGCATGATGCGCCTGAACTCGTCTCTGGACAGACAGGAGCATATAACAGCCTTCACCTTGATATCCAGAAGAGTATATTTCTGAATATCGTCAGCATGCGCCATCTTGCATAAATCGGTGAGACCAATCTCCATGACAGTCCAAAGCTCACTGTCCACCGCAAGGAGGCGCTTCCTCATCATAGCCTTCCATCTGGGATAATCATGACCATCAAAAATGGGGCACGCAGCAGAGACCTTGATTATCCCTGCAGTCGACATAGCTAAAACTCCAGGTGGTTAAACCGAATCACGCAGAACAAGGCAGCACCTCGCTCTGATACCAATTCAAAGTGCTAGTTATCGACTGGGGGTGAATAGGCAATTTTTATGGAAGTCTTCAAAACACTAGAAGAAAACAGTAGAAATGAACCTATTGATATGCAGCGGAAGATAGACTACACTAGAATAGCCATAGTCAAGTAAGCAATGTAGTGAAAGCACGAAGACTATCAACAGCAAGGTAATATGGATCAGGATGGAAGATAGTATGAAGCCAAACAGTAAATAGTATTCACTCAGTGAAGTCAAACAGATCAGACAAGCAAGAAAAGACTTCACGAAGACAAACTATAAAGTAAAGGGAAGTGGAGGATAGAACCAGTTGCTTGGTGAAGACAAGGATTTGATAGACTAGTTCCAGTTGCTGTGATAACTGTACGTCTGGTTAGGGAGGTTGAGATTCAACTCAGAAGACCGCATCTTCACCTTATTCCCCTTGAGATAAGGACACCCAGTCCTCGCCCAATCACTCTGGTAAGTCTTCAAGGTAGACTTCCAAACCTTCACAGACTTTGTTCACCGGTGATCCACAATGACTCTTGGATGCTCAGAACGCGACGCCTAACCGGCTGGAGGATTCACAGTCCTCAAGTGTAACAAGTCTTCAGGTCACGTGGACAGAAAGAGTTCAGTGATGCCTAACACTCTTTGGCTCTGGGTGTTTAGGGCTTTGTCCTCGCAAGGATCTCTCTCTCAAATGCTGTGGAGGAGGATCCCGCGGGCTTCCCTCTCGCTGCGGCCCGCAACACTGCTGCCTTTGAGAGAAACCCACATGTGTCTTAGAGCGGATCCATTGCTCAGGAATCACAGATCGGTGGCGCCGGAGGACATGCCAGGGTTGCGTTTCAGGTGGTGGGCAGCAAGGGCAAATCGGATCGAGGAAGCGTCGCATTGATTGGAGAGAAGTTCCAAGGGGCTGTGCCTGGCGCAGCACAAGGTGGAGGCGCCAGTCGATCTCAGGGGAGAGATGCTGAGGGATGTCAGCATCTGGCAGCGTCGCGTAGATTTCAAGGTAGGGCTAATGGCAGAGTTCATATTCATGGAGTCGACTACGGAGGAAAGAACGTGCATGCCTGCGCAATGGCATGAGCAGCCGGTGCAACTGTTCAAATGGGCGGTAGGAGAAGCCCAATCCCGGGACCAGTTGTGGCAGCGCCACCGGGCATGCATCATAGGCAAGGTGAGCTGCCCTCCTTCCCCGCCAGCGATGCAGTGACCTAGTAGTCGGTTGGTGCTGAAGTGAACTTGCAACGCCATGTCGGTTTGCAACCTTGACAATCACTCCATATATATGTATTGTATTCCTGTGAAAATACTTGGTAATTTGGAAGGTAATTGATTTATCACTAGTTTTAGAATGTTTGGTCGTGACAATCAACCGAAGCCACAACCAGAAGTCTCCATCGCTTAATACTTTACGGTCGGGCACCAACAGACGGTCGATCGGACCCGCGTCTCACCGAAGGGTCACGCATCGGCTTGGTCTGACATGTACGCCCAATTACATCACTGACTTATGCGACCGCATTTGAGCAGTGTAGTACTCCCTCTATCTCTGTTTACAAGTCTTGTACGTGTACCTAGGTCGTTAATTTGACCAACTTAATAAGAGGCACACATTACGAAAAATATATCATTACAAACTTCAAATATTCTATTTTTTAATGATACATTTTTTATGTTAAACAATTTATTTTATATAAGTTACATTGATGACCTAGATACACATGCAAGCCTTGTAAACTGAGATGGAGGGAGTGCTTGAAATTTATGTTCCACTAAACTCACCGGGAGCTGTTTCGGGCCTCAAAACCAAAACCATGAATTAATCTTTACCTTGTTCCCATCACATTCCAAAGTACTAGTGCTACAATTAAGTGCAAGCCTGCTCACACCTACTAGTACGTACCAAACCTGAACATGTTCCTACTATGCAGGTTTAAGTACTAGTGCTAGTACTTAGGTTATAAAAGGGGAACTACCTAACCGAAAATTACTCTACCTTCCTCCTCATAAGTCCTTCTTCTTTGTCTGTCCTTGCCATGGCCGGCATGCAGAGCTCTAGGTCAAGAACTACTCGTAACAAGGGAGCGACAACCAAGGCTGTGGAAAAAAAGAGGGCTCGCTGTCTTGCAGAGACCTTGAAAGATCTCTCATGAGCAGGCGATGGCTCCCAGGAGAGCCCTAGCCGCGGAGGCGAACATGCCGAGCTGGCGGCGCTGGAGTCGTTATCCCTTGATAGCATGCCCGATCATCTCAATAAGCACCTCAATAAGCAGAAGGAGTTCATCCACGGCTTGGTGGAGTTGCTGAGGGAGAGCCTCGACGACATGCCCGCTGAGCTCAATGAGCAGGGGGAGTTGACCGCCGGCTTGGTGATGCTGCTGAAGAAGAGCATTGCCTCGGAGAAGAAGGCGACCGGTGAAATCCTGCAACTTCAAGAGGACAAGGCGAAGCTCTGCCACGAGCTCGACCTGCTGAAGGAGGAGAACACCGGCTGGAAGAAGCTGCATGAGAATAGTAGTTCCTCGATGAAGATGCTGCAGGCCCTCGTCATGGAACAGAAGGAGGAGTGGGCGAAGCTCCGCATCGAGCACCCGACTGCTGTCAAGGTACGTAATGTGGCCGTGGAATAGATGATGAAGGCTCGCGTCGAGAAATCCCGCATCATGGATAGAATGAAGAAGATGGTGGAGGAGACGCGCAAGGAGATGGAGGTCGTCAAGGCGATGAAGAAGCAGTTACGACTCGGCGGCCAGCAACCCTTCATGCAGTAGAGAGTAGAGCCCTAGACTTGTGTGTGTGTGTCTTCCTTCTCTTTGGGGGGTGATAATCTTCCTTCTTCTTTTGCTCATGTGTTTCTTCTTTTGCTTCAGGTGTTTCATCACACGTGTCACGTTCTCTGCGAGGCATGAATATTACAATGCTAACAATGAGATGACTAGCAAATTAGATCATTTTTATCGCCATATGGCACTGTGTTGCCGTGTTTCGTGTTCCTCCATCGTACTCCAGTGGAAAACTTGAGTATACCGGACGGTTCTTTGCTCCTCCTCAGGTCGTCGGCACATTTATACGAGCAGTCAAATCACAAGGCCCCACCTTCCAGTAGTAATGAGCCATCAAATCACAAAGGCCCTCACCTCTCTTATAACCGACCAAGCTAGACTGCCCGCCCTCTAGCCTTTTAAAAAATGTATACTTTTGTACAGTAGTAGTATTGATGGATTATGCCATGGAGCAAAACTAACAAGATGAAATTAAAGAAAAAATGAGGTACATATAGAGAGCTCTCGTCGCCAAATTATGCATATAATACTATTAAAAAACTAGTATGTGCTTAAATGGGGTGCTAAATTCTATTAAAGAAATTAGCATACCTATTTAATTCTTGGGTTCTTATTATTTATACCACTAGTTGTGTATCACTACTCAGTGTTGCCATTAGAAGTTACAACTACTCAAAAATGCCATCGATCCGTGAGATGCCTGCTCAAAATGCAATTAGATATCTCAAAAATGCCATCGTTAAGTTAGATGTTTGCTCAAAAATGCCATTAGACATTGTTATTTTCACGTCAAACCCATTGACCATGTTATATGACAAAAATAAGCCGATTCTCACAATGATAAGTGTGACCCCGCTTGTCAGGAGTAACCAAGCGAATAATTTTACAGGAAAATAAGAACGTTCTTGGGATCAAGTAGGCCCCACACTTTATTTTCCTGTAGTGAGATAGAGGGAGAGCTGGCATGTTGGTCCATCAGTATTTATGTCATTATAACATGGCAAAAGAGATTTGACTCACAATAATGGTGTCCAGCACAACACACCCCCTCAAATAAAACTAAGCACCCTGAAATTCTTTGACAAAACTAAGCACCCTGAAATTCTTTGACAACTAAACTGTTGGCTATATGATGTTGGCCATATATATTGTACGCATATAATGTGAAGAAACAAGTGGTAGTACTATACCAACTAAAAGATGAACTCTAAGAAATACTAGTATGTACATACTGAAGAGTTAAAGTAACGAGAAGAAACATAACATAGTTCTGCTGGGGGCTCAGCACAACACACCCCTCAAATAAAACTAAGCACATCTGACATTAAACTAAGCAACTAATCCGGTAGACACTGCATTAGAACCACCATGAGCAACGACACTGCCACCTTACTCGGAGTCCTCGACCACGTCGTCGACTTCGTCCTTGTCCCTCTTCCTCTTGGCTGATACTTCTTTGCTTGAACCGCACACTTGGCTCTTGCTCTTCATCTAACCCTTGTAGATATGGAAACAAAGGTAGCCATCCACTGCAGCGTAGTGGATGTGGTCTATATCTAGTACATTCCACTTCCATGCACGATGAAACTTGTGCGGAGGTTTCTTCAGTTTACTGTACAAAGGATGAACTATGGCACCTGCCAGGGTCAGCATTGAAGGCTGATCAGGGGAGGGCACCAGCCCATTCATCTGGAGGTCGAAGGGGTTGCCTACAACAAGGCCTATCCGATCCAAGACTCTTCTGTCGTTCGTAAAGTCTACAATAATGAATTTGACTCGGCCACCCTTGAGGAATTTCATAAATTCCTCGCAATCAACATCGGTATGGCATATGTAGTAGACCAAGCATAAGTCATGCATGCAAACCTGGATCACGGCGGGCTTCATCTTCTCTTCATCCTTTAAATTCTTCTCTTTGTCCAAGGTTGTGGTGTACTCAACATCTAGCCCAGCGACCCACTCATCATTTGAGTTTTCAAACATGCGTCTGAAGCGAGCAAGTCATCCTTTCACTGTCGCGGAAGAACGGGTGTAGATGACATCGAACTCATCGCCGATGATGGTTCTAACCTTGTACTCACCGCTAATCATGGAGATTTGGGATGCCATGGATTTGGGAGGAGGGTTAGCATTAGTGGAACTACCGCAATGTGAAAGGACGGGACAACTAGGAGCGAACTGCCATAATGTTAAAGGACGTCCGGGGACGAGTAGGAGCAAACTGCCAGCGGTTTTTCGATTGTAAAAATGCTGAGTGGGGCGTGCGAACGACAGGGTAGTGGCTTGCCTGGTGGATAAATGGATTCATGCACGGTACTATGGGGGCCCAATTAGATGTCATGTCTACTCGACGCCCAATTAAATGGCTTTTGATGTCATGTCAAGCATTGAGAAAATTACAGGTGATATAAAGCTTTCCATTCTCCCATGATACGGGCTTCCGAGAGCCCTTGGATCTGAGATCGAATGGTTGCATGGCGTGATTCTAGACCTATGGGTGAATATCCTATCCTGGAGGGTTATTCTGCAAATTTTCAGCAACTTAGCATGCAACTGTTTGGTCTCAGATCCAAGGGCTGCCAGCAGCCCGTATCAAGGTCGCGCCTACCATGACCATCGCCTCGCTCGCGCGGTCACGCCCTTGGAGATTTAACACAGTGTGTTAGGCTATCTGATGTTGGCATGTCATACATAGTCATCACTTAGTCACTCATACAACAAGGTTAACTATAAGGTTGGCTATAAGAGTATTTTTTTACTTCTCTCTATCTCTTTCTTTGTAGTATTTATTGCATTTGCCAAGGAGTGACCTCTTCCAATGAAATGGTGCTTAGATGAGGTGCTAAGGGCATTAAATGGCTTAGCAACTCAAGTCCCCAATGCATAGGTGCTTAGTTTTTTGTTGCTAAGTTTGCTTCATTTAATTGGCTATAGACTCAAAATTGTTTTTTGACCTAGGTACACGCGCTTAGCACCGTTTCTTCCTGGGGTCACCAAACTAGTCTCTCTCTTCTTAATTTACTTGCCACGTCAGACTTTATGCCTATGTGGCAGGCTTAGCACCTGTACAAGCAAGTACAATAGTGGGCTATAAGCCCGCTTGCATGGCATTTTTGCATATGTGGAGGAAAGAGGCAAGGAAAAAGTGGAGGACTAGGCACTCATGCAAGATCCAGCCTCTACATGGTGGAGCATTGGGAGAGGCACCTGTATACCATGGAGGTGGTCAGGAATCGGGAGACTCGCGCCAGTCATTGCACCGCAGTTAAAATGATAATGGCAACTCAAATCACGGGGCCCCACCTGTCCAGCAGTAACTCGCTATCAAATCACATAGCCCTATGTTTGCAGCAGCCTACTCCCTCATCTTCTCGCGTCTCTGTCGAACCGACTAGGCGGAACTGCCCCGCCTACCGCGCGGGAAAAGCCCCGCCCTTGACTTTTAAATAGTGCGGTATACTAATTTTGTATCCATGGATTGCGCCATGGAGCAAATCCTTAAGAAAACGGCGGTGCACATCTACGGATTATACAACGCGCCCGTCACGTTCGCGTCGCACCCCAGACGGTCGGTCGGTCTAGCACGCCGCTCTCCGAATGGAACACGCGTCATGTTGCATTTGCACACACATGTGGTACCACAATTGAGAACCGACCATAGGCACACTCCCCGGCCCCGCAAGTTGGGTGAGTTAATAGAAGAGAGAGACGAGCGATAGTACTAGAGAAGTGTTGTACAGACGTTGGTGCATGGACGATCCCTGCATGACACGGAAGATCAGTTCGTCCATGCATGTGACCAGACTCCAGCAGACACGCCTGGATTGGCTATCGTCTACATATCATGCAGGCTATGTTGTACATGGCTGTAGTTCTCATGAGAAATCTAAAAAAAGGTTTCTTGTCATCTCGCAATATTAGGTTTCATGTGCTTCGGATCACTGCGAGGGTTAAACAACGACAACTGAGTTCCTCCAAGGCGCTGGTCATTGGGGGCACATGCACGAAGACTACTCGGCTGCCATCTAGGTCAAGCCGGCTATGTTAATTAGGACATCTATTGATAGACCCCTTTTCTTCGAGTTTATCTTTAATTTGATATTTGATCCTCGTCTAGTTTGTCCGTCGGGATTCATGTTGTCTCCATTGGGCAGTGAGGTTATGATTTCTTGTCATGTGGCATTTTTTTCGTGTTATATGTTATAATCTGGTGCTTCAGATCAAAATGACGACAATTGTGCCTCCGGGGCACGTGCATGAAGACTTCCCGACAGTCATTGGCGAGGTCAAGCCAGCTCCGGTAGACAAAAGAAAACTAGTAGTACTCCACTACATAGGCAGGAGCCTCTATGCTTGCTTGCTAGTGTTGCTATCTTCACAGTCTCGTGTGTTGGGGAACGTAGTAATTTCAAAATTTTCCTACGCACACACAAGATCATGGTGATGCATAGCAACGAGAGGGGAGAGTGTTGTCTATGTACCCTCATAGACCGGCAACGGAAGTGTTGACACAACGTAGAGGAAGTAGTCGTACGTCTTCCCGATCCGACCAATCCAAGTACCGAACGTACGGCACCTCCGAGTTCTGCACACGTTCAACTCAGTGACGTCCCTCGAGTTCCGATCCAGCAAAACATTGATGGAGAGTTTCGTTAGCATGATGGCGTGATGACGGTGATGATGTTCTACCGACGCAGGGCTTCGCCTAAGCACCGCTACGATATGACCGAGGTGGAATATGGTGGAAGGGGGCACCGCACACGGCTAAGGAACGATCACGAGGATCAACTTGTGTGTCATGGGGTGCCCCTTGCCTCAGTATATAAAGGAGGGAGAGGGGGAGGTGCGGCCGGCCCTATGGGTGCGCCTGGAGGAGTCCTACTCCAACCGGGAGTAGGACTCCCCCCTCTTGCCTTTTTGGAAAAGGAAGGAGGAAGGGAGAAAGAGGAAAGGGGGGCGCCGCCCCCCTTCCTTGTCCTATTCGAACTAGGGGGAGGGGGCGCGCGGCCTGCCCTGGCCGGCCCTCCTCTTCTCCCTTATGGCCCATGTAGGCCCAATAACCCCCCCCCCCCCTGGGCGGGGGTTCCGGTAACCCCCCGGTACTCCGGTAAAATCCCGATTTCACCCGAAACGTTTCCGATATCCAAATATAGGCTTACAATATATCAATCTTTATGTCTCAACCATTTCGAGACTCCTCATCATGTCCGTGATCACATCCGGGACTCCGAACAACCTTCGGTACATCAAAACACAAAAACCCTAATTACGATCGTCACCGAACTTTAAGCGTGTGGACCCTACGGGTTCGAGAACTATGTAGACATGACCGAGACATGTCTCCGGTCAATAACCAATAGCGGAACCTGGATGCTCATATTGGCTCCTACATATTCTATGAAGATCTTTATCAGTCAGACCGCATAACAACATACGTTGTTCCCTTTGTCATCGGTATGTTACTTGCCCGAGATTCGATCATCGGTATCTCAATACCTAGTTCAATCTCGTTACCGGCAAGTCTCTTTACTCGTTCCTTAATACATCATCCTGCAACTAACTTATTAGTTGCAATGCTTGCAAGGCTTGAGTGATGTGCATTACCGAGAGGGCCCAGAGATACCTCTCCGACAATCGGAGTGACAAATCCTAATCTCGAAATACGCGAACCCAACAAGTACCTTCGGAGACACCTGTAGAGCACCTTTATAATCACCTAGTTATGTTGTGACGTTTGGTAGCACACAAAGTGTTCCTCCGGTAAATGGGAGTTGCATAATCTCATAGTCATAGGAACATGTATAAGTTATGAAGAAAGCAATAGCAACAAACTAAACGATCAAGTGCTAAGCTAACGGAATGGGTCAAGTCAATCACATCATTCTCCTAATGATGTGATCCCGTTAATCAAATGACAACTCATGTCTATGGTTAGGAAACATAACCATCTTTGATTAACGAGCTAGTCAAGTAGAGGCATACTAGTGACTCTCTGTTTTTGTCTATGTATTCACACATGTATTATGTTTCCGGTTAATACAATTCTAGCATGAATAATAAACATTTATCATGATATAATGAAATAAATAATAACTTTATTATTGCCTCTAGGGCATATTTCCTTCAGTCTCCCACTTGCACTAGAGTCAATAATCTAGATTACACAGTAATGATTCTAACACCCATGGAGCCTTGGTGTTGATCATGTTTTGCTCGTGGAAGAGGCTTAGTCAGCGGGTCTACAACATTCAGATCAGTATGTATCTTGCAAATTTCTATGTCTCCCTCTTGGACTAAATCCCAAATGGAATTGAAGCGTCTCTTGATGTGTTTGGTTCTCTTGTGAAATCTGGATTCCTTCGCAAAGGCAATTGCACCAGTATTGTCACAAAAGATTTTCATTGGACCCGATGCACTAGGTATGACACCTAGATCGGATATGAACTCCTTCATCCAGACTCCTTCATTTGCTGCTTCCGAAGCAGCTATGTACTCCGCTTCACATGTAGATCCCGCCACGATGCTTTGTTTAGAACTGCACCAACTGACAGCTCCACCGTTAAGTAAAAACACGTATCTGGTTTGTGATTTAGAATCGTCCGGATCAGTGTCAAAGCTGCATCAACGTAACCATTTACAATGAGCTCTTTGTCACCTCCATATACGAGAAACATATCCTTAGTCCTTTTCAGGTATTTCAGGAAGTTCTTGACCGCTGTCCACTGATCCACTCTTGGATTACTTTGGTACCTCCCTGCTACACTTATAGCAAGGCACACATCAGGTCTGGTACACAGCATTGCATACATGATAGAGCCTATGGCTGAAGCATAGGGAACATCTTTCATTTTCTCTCTATCTTCTGCGGTGGTCAGACATTGAGTCTTACTCAACTTCACACCTTGTAACACAGGCAAGAACCCTTTCTTTGCTTGATCGATTTTGAACTTCTTCAAAACCTTGTCAAGGTATGTGCTTTGTGAAAGTCCAATTAAGCGTCTTGATCTATCTCTATAGATCTTAATGCCCAATATGTAAGCAGCTTCACCGAGGTCTTTCATTGAAAGACTCTTATTCAAGTATCCCTTTATGCTATCCAGAAATTCTATAACATTTCCAATCAATAATATGTCATCCACATATAATATCATAAATGCTACAGAGCTCCCACTCACTTTCTTGTAAATACAGGTTTCTCCAAAAGTCTGTACAAAACCAAATGCTTTGATCACACTATCAAAGCGTTTATTCCAACTCCGAGAGGCTTGCACCAGTCCATACATGGATCGCTGGAGCTTGCACACTTTGTTAGCTCCCTTTGGATCGACAAAACCTTCTGGTTGCATCATCTACAACTCTTCTTCCAGAAATCCATTCATGAATGCAGTTTTGACATCCATTTGCCAAATTTCATAATCATAAAATGCGGCAATTGCTAACATGATTCGGACAGACTTAAGCATCGCTACGGGTGAGAAGGTCTCATCGTAGTCAATCCCTTGAACTTGTCGAAAACCTTTTGCAACAAGTCAAGCTTTGTAGACAGTAACATTATTGTCAGCGTCAGTCTTCTTCTTGAAGATCCATTTATTCTCAATTGCTTGCCGATCAACGGGCAAGTCAATCAAAGTCCAGACTTTGTTCTCATACATGGATCCCATCTCAGATTTCATGGCTTCTAGCCATTTTGCGGAATCTGGGCTCACCATCGCTTCTTCATAGTTCGTAGGTTCATCATGATCTAGTAGCATGACTTCCAGAACAGGATTACCGTACCACTCTGGTGCGGATCTTACTCTAGTTGATCTACAAGGTTCGGTAGTAACTTGATCTGAAGTTTCATGATCATTATCATTATCTTCATCACTAATTGGTGTAGGTGTCACAGAAACCGGTTTCTGTGATGTACTACTTTCCAATAAGGGAGCAGGTACAATTACCTCATCAAGTTCTACTTTTCTCCCACTCACTTTTTTCGAGAGAAACTCCTTCTCTAGAAAAACTCCGAATTTAGCAACAAAAGTTTTGCCTTCGGATCTGTGATAGAAGGTGGACCCAACAGTCTCCTTTGGGTATCCTATGAAGACACATTTCTCCGATTTGGTTTTGAGCTTATCAGGTTGAAGCTTTTTCACATAAGCATCGCAGCCCCAAACTTTCAGAAACGACAACTTTGGTTTCTTGCCAAACCACAGTTCATAAGGCGTTGTCTCAACGGATTTTGATGGTGTCCTATTTAACGTTAATGCAGCCGTCTCTAAAGCATAACCCCAAAACGATAACGGTAAATCAGTAAGAGACATCATAGATCGCACCTTATCTAATAAAGTACGATTACGACGTTCGGACACACCATTACGCTGTGGTGTTTCGGGTGGCGTGAGTTGCGAAACTATTCCGCATTGTTTCAAATGTAGACCAAACTTGTAACTCAAATATTCTCCTCCACGATCAGATCGTAGAAACTTTATTTTCCTGTTATGATGATTTTCAACTTCACACTGAAATTCTTTGAACTTTTCAAATGTTTCAGACTTATGTTTCATTAAGTAGATATACCCATATCTGCTTAAATCATATGTGAAGGTGAGAAAATAGCGATATCCGCCACGAGCCTCAACATTCATTGGACCACATACATCTGTATGTATGATTTCCAACAAATCCGTTGCTCTCTCCATAGTACCGGAGAACGGCGTTTTAGTCATCTTACCCATGAGGCACGGTTCGCAAGTACCAAGTGATTCATAATCAAGTAGTTCCAAAAGTCCATCAGTATGGAGTTTCTTCATGCGCTTTACACCGATATGACCTAAACGGCAGTGCCACAAATAAGTTGCACTATCATTATCAACTCTGCATCTTTTGATTTCAACATTATGAATATGTGTATCACTACTATCGAGATTCATCAAAAATAGACCACTCTTCAAGGGTGCATGACCATAAAAGATATTACTCATATAAATAGAACAACCATTATTCTCTGATTTAAATGAATAACCGTCTCGCATCAAACAAGATCCAGATATAATGTTCATTCTCAATGTTGGCACCAAATAACAATTATTTAGGTCTAATACTAATCCCGAAGGTAGATGTAGAGGTAGCGTGCCGACCGCGATCACATCGACTTTGGAACCATTTCCCACACGCATCGTCACCTCGTCCTTAGCCAATCTTCCCTTAATCCGTAGCCCCTGTGTAACGCCCCGGACACACCCGCCGGTGGTCGTTACTCCTGGCGAGATCTAGACTGGCCCACAGATCAATACTAGTCTTTTCTGCGCACTTTGTCCTCACTCATGCACACCCGGGAGCAACATCCCGGTCGGTCACCCATCCTGACACTACTCCAAGCTGAGCACGCTTAACTTTGGAGTTCTGTCTGAATGGGCTCCCGGAAAAGAAGGAATTCCTTATTGACATGAGTAGTCTATCATCCCTAATAAGCCAGGCCATCACATACACCCCCACTCAGAGGAACCGACGTCCTCGTTGGGCGTGCATCCAGTCCGGTACATGCGCCATGCCGGGTGCCACGACGGGTCAGAAACGTCATCAACAACATGATCGTGCACCTGTCCGCAAACATCCGTGTAACCGCGAGGGTTGGCTCTGATACCAACTTGTAACGCCCCGGACACACCCACCGGTGGTCGTTACTCCTGGCGAGATCTAGACTGGCCCCACAGATCAATACTAGTCTTTTCTGCGCACTTTGTCCTCACTCATGCACACCCGGGAGCAACTTCCCGGTCAGTCACCCATCCTGACACTACTCCAAGCTGAGCACGCTTAACTTTGGAGTTCTGTCCGAATGGGCTCCCGGAAAAGAAGGAATTACTTATTGACATGAGTAGTCTATCATCCCTAATAAGCCAGGCCATCACACCCTGTTTCGAGTTGCAAACGTTAGCAACAGAACCAGTATCAAATACCCAGGTGCTACTGCGAGCATTAGTAAGGTACACATCAATGACATGTATATCACATATACCTTTGTTCACTTTGCCATCCTTCTTATCCGCCAAATACTTGGGGCAGTTCCGCTTCCAGTGACCAGTCTGCTTGCAGTAGAAGCACTCAGTATCAGGCTTAGGTCTAGACTTTGGTTTCTTCTCCTGAGCAGCAACTTGTTTGCTGTTCTTCTTGAAGTTCCCTTTCTTCTTCCCTTTGCTCTTTTTCTTGAAACTGGTGGTCTTATTGACCATCAACACTTGATGCTCCTTTTTGATTTCTACCTCCGTGGCTTTTAGCGTCGCGAAGAGCTCAGGAATAGTTTTATTCATCCCTTGCATATTATAGTTCATCACGAAGCTTTTGTAGCTTGGTGGCAGTGATTGAAGAACTCTGTCAAAGACACTATCAACAGGAAGATTAACCCCCAGTTGAGTCAAGTGATTATGATACCCAGACATTTTGAGTATATGTTCACTGACAGAACTATTCTCCTCCATCTTGCAGCTATAGAACTTATTGGAGACTTCATATCTCTCAATCTGAGCATTTGCTTGAAATATTAACTTCAACTCCTGGAACATCTCATATGCTCCATGACGTTCAAAACGTCGTTGAAGACCCGGTTCTAAGGCGTAAAGCATGGCACACTGAACTATCGAGTAGTCATCAGCTTTGCTCTGCCAGACGTTCATAACATCTGGTGTCGCTCCTGCAGCAGGCTTGGCACTTAGCGGTGCTTCCAGGACGTAATTCTTCTGTGCAGCAATGAGGATAATCCTCAAGTTATGGACCCAGTCCGTGTAATTGCTACCATCATCTTTCAACTTTGCTTTCTCAAGGAATGCATTAAAATTCAACGGAACAACAGCACGAGCCATCTATCTACAATCAAACATATACAAGCAAGATACTATCAGGTACTAAGTTCATGATAAATTTAAGTTCAATTAATCATATTACTTAAGAACTCCCACTTAGAAAGATATCCCTCTAATACTCTAAGTGATCACGTGATCCAAATCAACTAAACCATGTCCGATCATCACGTGAGATGGAGTAGTATCAATGGTGAACATCAATATGTTGATCATATCTACTATATGATTCATGCTTGACCTTTCGGTCTCCGTGTTCCGAGGCCATATCTGTTATATGCTAGGCTCGTCAAGTTAAACCTGAGTATTCCGCGTGTGCAACTGTTTTGCACCCGTTGTATTTGAACGTAGAGCCTATCACACCCGATCATCACGTGGTGTCTCAGCACGAAGAACTTTCGCAACGGTGCATACTCAGGGAGAACACTTATACTTTGATAATTTAGTGGGGGGTCATCTTATAATGCTACCGTCAATCAAAGCAAGATAAGATGTATAAAAGATAAACATCACATGCAATCAATATAAGTGATATGATATGGCCATCATCATCTTGTGCTTGTGATCTCCATCTCCGAAGCACCTTCATGATCACCATCGTCACCGGCACGACACCTTGATCACCATCGTAGCATCGTTGTCGTCTCGCCAATCTTATGCTTCCACGACTATCGCTACCGCTTAGTGATAAAGTAAAGCATTATAGCGCAATTGCATTGCATACAATAAAGCGACAACCATATGGCTCCTGCCAGTTGCCGATAACTCGGTTACAAAACATGATCATCTCATAAAATAAAATTTAGCATCATGTCTTGACCATATCACATCAAAACATGCCCTACAAAAACAAGTTAGACGTCCTCTACTTTGTTGTTGCAAGTTTTACGTGGCTGCTACGGGCTTAGCAAGAACCGTTCTTACCTACGCATCAAAACCACAATGATAGTTTGTCAAGTTGGTGTTGTTTTAACCTTCGCAAGGATCGGGCGTAGCCACACTTGGTTCAACTAAAGTTGGAGAAACCGACACCCGCCAGCCACCTGTGTGCAAAGCACGTCGGTAGAACCAGTCTCGCGTAAGCGTACGCGTAATGTCGGTCCAGGCCGCTTCATCCAACAATACCGCTGAACCAAAGTATGACATGCTGGTAAGCAGTATGACTTATATCGCCCACAACTCACTTGTGTTCTACTCGTGCACAACATCAACACATAAAACCTAGGCTCGGATGCCACTGTTGGGGAACGTAATAATTTCAAAATTTTCCTACGCACACGCAAGATCATGGTGATGCATAGCAACGAGAGGGGAGAGTATTGTCTACGTACCCTCATAGACCGGGAACGGTAGTGTTGACACAACGTAGAGGAAGTAGTCGTACGTCTTCCCGATCCGACCGATCCAAGTACTGAACGTACGGCACCTCCGAGTTCTACACACGTTCAACTTGGTGACGTCCCTTGAGTTCTGATCTAGCAAAACGTTGAGGGAGAGTTTCGTCAGCATGACGGCGTGATGACGGTGATGATGTTCTACCGACGCAGGGCTTTGCCTAAGCACCGCTACGATATGACCGAGGTGGAATATGGTGGAAGGGGGCACCACACACGGCTAAGGAACGATCACGAGGATCAACCTGTGTGTCATGGGGTGGCCCTTGCCTCGGTATATAAAGGAGGGAGAGGGGGAGGTGCGGCCGGCCCTATGGGTGCGCCTGGAGGAGTCCTACTCCAACCGGGAGTAGGACTCCCCCCTCTTGCCTTGTTGGAAAAGGAAGGAGGAAGGGAGAAAGAGGAAAGGGGGGCGCCGCCCCCCCCCCCTTCCTTGTCCTATTCGGACTAGGGGGGGAGGGGGAGCGCGGCCTGCCCTGGCCGGCCCTCCTCTTCTCCCTTATGGCCCATGTAGGCCCAATAACCCCCCCGGGGGGGTGTGTCCGGTAACCCCCCGGTACTCCGGTAAAATCCCGATTTCACCCGGAACGTTTCCGATATCCAAATATAGGCTTCCAATATATCAATCTTTATGTCTTGACCATTTCGAGACTCCTCGTCATGTCCGTGATCACATCCGGGACTCCGAACAACCTTCGGTACATCAAAACACAAAAATCCTAATTACGATCGTCATCGAACTTTAAGCGTGCGGACCCTACGGGTTCGAGAACTATGTAGACATGACCGAGACATGTCTCCGGTCAATAACCAATAGCGGAACTTGGATGATCATATTGGCTCCTACATATTCTACGAAGATCTTTATCGGTCAGACCGCATAACAACATACATTGTTCCCTTTGTCATCGGTATGTTACTTGCCCGAGATTCGATCGTCGGTATCTCAATACCTAGTTCAATCTCGTTACCGGCAAGTCTCTTTACTCGTTCCGTAATACATCATCCTGCAACTAACTTATTAGTTGCAATGCTTGCAAGGCTTGAGTGATGTGCATTACCGAGAGGGCCCAGAGATACCTCTCCGACAATCGGAGTGACAAATCCTAATCTCGAAATACGCCAACCCAACAAGTACCTTCGAAGACACCTGTAGAGCACCTTTATAATCACCCAGTTACGTTGTGATGTTTGGTAGCACACAAAGTGTTCCTCCGGTAAACGGGAGTTGCATAATCTCATAGTCATAGGAACATGTATAAGTTATGAAGAAAGCAATAGCAACAAACTAAATGATCAAGTGCTAAGCTAACGGAATGGGTCAAGTCAATCACATCATTCTCCTAATCATGTGATCCCGTTAATCAAATGACAACTCATGTCTATGGTTAGGAAACATAACCATCTTTGATTAACGAGCTAGTCAAGTAGAGGCATACTAGTGACTCTCTGTTTTTGTCTATGTATTCACACATGTATTATGTTTCCGGTTAATACAATTCTAGCATGAATAATAAACATTTATATTGGTATAAGGAAATAAATAATAACTTTATTATTGCCTCTAGGGCATATTTCCTTCATCGTGCTCTCTAGATCTAAACACGACAGCGGTGGCCACACACTCTCGCTCTCTGCTCATCGCTGGTCATTGATCCAGCCGGATCCTCTCCTCTGGGGAAGGTGAGAAGGTGCAATGTTCACGTGGTCGTCCTTGGTGACAGCTCTTACCCACTGTTGGCACGTCCTGATCAGCGTGCCTTGTCGTTCTCTCCCAAGCACTGCTAGCTAGGGAGGGCCTCCGACCCCTTCTTCCTCGCTGCCGTAGTGTGGGCAGATACGGCCTCCCGCCGCCCACCTAGCGACATCCCGACGACCCTCAGGTGTAACTTCCTTCGAAACCGGCCTTGCTCTACTTCCCGAGCTCCTAACGTTGCTGCATTTGTATCTTTTACTATTTCTTAGGCCCCTTGTAGATAGGATCGATCGGCTGTTCGAAAGCCACCTAAATTTTTACTGTTAAGAGGTAAAACTAGTAATCTAGTACTACTTGGATCAAATAAGGAAGAAAGGGGGTGGGGTTGGGGGAAGATTTGTTACCTGAATCTAGGACTTGGTCGAAAGAGGAAATAATGGGGGCGAAAAGTATCAAAGACTGGCTATCCAACTGGTCTCTTTGTATAATAGGGAAATAAAGGGAAACACAGTGCAAACTCAATATAAACCTGATCTATTGGTTGAAAAAGGAAAGAAAGTGGGGACTGGGGGACAAATCAACAGAGTATGTCCAGCACTAGATTTGCTAGCCTCACACAGTATAAGTGGCTATACCGAACAAAACGGGACCAACCCAGATATTATGTTCTGATGTTTGTTGCCCCGAACCACTCTTATGTAATGCCATTGGTAAAATGTACAGTTGCACTGTTAAAATTAAGGACACGTTAAACCAATGTTGTTTTCAATGTAATGCCTCCATTAATATGAATCAATGGCACTTTTTTCCATGTCCTGCTGAATTTCCCATTAAGATAAGTTGCTTATTTTGGTTAGAAATGCAACTGTCCTGGTCTGCCTACTCTCCCGTGCCCAAATACCAACTCTGTAGCAGTTGTTAATGTAATGTTGCTGGTAAAATAAAGCAATGGCACCATTAAGTAATGTCTTATTTAACGGTTGTCATAGTTAATCCTAATGCCCACGCTAATATATAGCAATGCTGCTGCTTTAGAAATTGCTACTGTCCTTCTAGGATTGCCATTCAGATAAGGAACATGCTTCTTTTCATTTGATGTACTATGTTTCATCACTTGTTAGTCACCCTCCTTTCCACCTTTTTGTGCAAACAGGGATATACATTTCACGCTTGATCTTAGTTGAACTGCACAAATGATATCCAAATTATAGTTGAACATTCCAGGAGCTTCACAACCAACCTTGATGTTGCTCAATTTTATTGCAACTAATTAAAAAGAAGCTCTGTGGGTTTCATTTTCTGATGGAAATGGAACTGGGGCTGGAGCCCTTTTCTTAAAAAAAGAAATGAAGAAGAAGCTACTAGCTCATGGGACATTGCTTCATTTTAGGTGCACTGCACCAAAAGGTCCCATGAATTGAATCATCTATGTTGGTGACTGGTGTCATCCCTTCTACGATGGTGTTGACTGTAGATATGGTTCCCATCACGAGGCATGTTCCTTTTTGGTCTGGACGTTTGCCAAAGATCCTGCATGTTGAGTCTGCTCTTGTGCTACTGTTTCGGCACTACCATGATAAAGCAGTAATGTTATTATTTTGCACCTTAATCTAGTGGCACTATTAATTTGAGGCAATGTTTTGGCACCGCTAGTGCCACTGATTTTTTTATATATCAAAAGAGGGGGTTTCCTTCGATTTCATTAAAGAAGCCCAACCATAGAGAACCATTATCTGACAACATCTCAGTGTAAACGGGCAGTTATGCAACTACTACTAGAACAGACTGAGTACTAGCAGGAGACAAGTTCACCACATAAGCTAGACAGGTAGGTGGACGCAGCACCAGCTTAACCAAGTTTGGATTACAACCCAAATGCTACCACTGAAACATCAGGGGGGAAGATAGGGACTGGAAGTGTCATTTTCAGCATCCCAGTCTAAGGACCCCCGGCCTCCATCCTTGCGACGCACGGTACACCTCGTTTGCCACCTGCTCGACCCTAGTGCCACTGATAAAATGAAGTAATAATACAGTTAAAATAGAGCGAGTGTCCTCTCTATCATTTCATTTCCAATGTAGATAAAGAAAGTGCTTCTCTTTGTTAGTATATGTTTCATCAACTAGTCCCATTGTTAATGTTTAAGCATTTCTGCAAACTGGGGTGCTTAATTTTAGTTGATCTGCACAAAAATAGAGATTGGAATGTATCAAGGCCCCTCCTTGTACTACCATTGTACACTGATGTTCATCACTGGCAGAAGGTGTATCGGGGAGACTTGGGTTGATTTCAAGTATGAGGCGTACCATATGAGGCGTCGTAGGGCCCATCTCGCCCTCGCAGCATGGCATACTATGATACTATCGCAATATTTTATTCTATTTATTAGTGTATGTTTCATCAACTAGTGCCACTATAATGGAATCACAATTTTTCATTATCTTTGCAAACAGGGTTATTCAGCTGCATTTTGGTGGAACTGCACAAATGTATGGATGGAACCGGCATATATGCAGAGTGTGAGGTGTGCCAAGTAAAAATTACCGACAACAACCATACTCCATGCATGCATTGGCATCCACCACCACCAGTGGGATGTGTGGCGCTCTCTGTGGATGGATCTTTCTCGCCAGCAAATCCTCTAACCAAATACTAGTAGCTTATATTGGCAGTTTTCTAGGGGGTACTCTTTTCTGAAAGAAGCACCAATCTATTTTTCTTTATTTGTACACAGTGTCACAACTTTGACCCAAAGGTCCAGAGCTATTTTAGGGTGATTGACGTAGTACTCAAAGACTGATTGTAAGCATGATTTTCATTAGTTGTCACACTGATTGTAAGCGTGAGTAGATGGAAGATTAGGTTAGTGTGAAGCATACCTTAAACCCTACCGCCGCCATTGAAACGAGGCGAGCATCGAGGGAACCATGGAGAATGGCGGGGAAGCGACGTCACGCCATCCGGCCTCCTCTTGCGGTGGGAGAAGGAATACTCCTGTGGCTCCGGCTGGCTCTGCACCCTCACGAACGACACACCATACTCGATCGATTCGTTATCCTCTGGGTGCTCGACCTTCGACCTGTACGCCCACCACCTCCGCCTGACTTTCGCCTCGGGAAAATCTGTCTACTCCATTGCCTAGAGGAGATACTCAATGAACTCGAAGGACTGCGGCGTGACTTCCACCGAGGAGTACATCGCCGCCCTCATCGCCGCCGTGTCGCTCTTTTGCATACATTGCCACATGGCCCTCACCTTCCTCGAAATCTGCCACTCATTGTCAAACCAAGTAAGGATCTCCTTCAACCTGGCTAACTTGGCCTGGTCGCCGCTAGTGATCTACCTGATTCGCTATTGCATCCTCTCCATAGATGTCCTTCTGAGTGGTCTGGTGCTATCTTTGGAAGATGGGAGGAGAGATGGTGGTCTTGCAATAGAGAAGAGGGAGAGGCGAGACGGTGGTTCTGGAATGGAGATGATGGAGAGGAGAGGGGTGATTTTGCAATGGAGAAGAGGGAGAGGCGAGACGATGGTTTTGGAATGGAGATGATGGAGAGGAGAGGAGGTGGTTTTCCAATGGAGAAGAGGGAGAGGCGAGACAGTAGTTTTGGAATGGAGATGATGGAGAGGAGAGGAGATGGTTTTGCAATGGATAAGAGGGAGAGGAGCATGCAACAACGATTTAGGATTGGACGAGAGGGCCGGCGCACTGTAACTGGATTAAAATCAAAATCAATTTACCCTTCAATTAAGAAAGCAACCCCACTTTAACTAGTCTCCCTTTTATTCTAGGTCATAATTGACCATGATTTTCACAAATAAAATATATGTTATACATTCTAAAAAATAATATAATTTGGAAGTACATTCAAATACAAACTAAACGACATAATTTTTGGTGACATGCATTCACATTTTGCTTGTCAAATACAGCACGTGGTCAAACTTTGACCCAAAATATGCAAAACAAAAAATACTTCCGAGACCAGCGCCGCTCCTCTCCACTGCCACTCCTCTCCTGTTCCAATCTAAATCCAGCGCCGCTCCTCTCCTCTTCCATTTCAAAACCACCGCCCCTCCTCTCCTGTTCCAATCCAAAACCAGCGTCGCTCCTCTCTCGTTCTGATCCAAAACCAATGCTGCTCCTCTCCTCTTCCATTCAAAAACCACCGCCAGTGAGTGAAGGTGCTGTGGAGAAGTATATCGATGGAGGAGTACAACTGATACATGAGGATCGCAAACGGGGACCCTGTGAAGATAGCTAGGATGTTGGAGATATAGTCTTGATTTGACAACAAGGACCAACTAGCAGCGACGGAAACATCCATGGCCAAATATCTGCAATAGAGTGAAAAGGCGGTGATACTCCCGAAGGGAGTCGTGCAGGAGTACATAGAGCTGCTCCTTTGGGCCATGGAGCAAACAAATTCACCGAATCCGATCGTGAGGGAGCGGTGGTGGGAGTATTGATCCCAGATCGAGCATCTACAGGGTGCCATTTGTAAGGGTGTCGTGCCAGAGAGAGCCGGTGGAGTCTTCGTCGACTGAACCCAACTGCAAGAGGAGAAAAGCAGTTGGACCGACGATGCTTCCCCGCCATCCTCTCCCTTGCCGGTCATATCGTCTCACGGGGTGGCTCTCTACCACCGAGGAATAGGAGGGGACTGCCCCCCCCCAACCCAATAGTCGGGCAGGTTGTGAATTGTCAGGAGGAGCTTAGGGTTGTCAGTATTTGCATGTTGTGAATTGTGTTTTGTGTTGTGTATTTTGAGAGTACTTTCAGATATGAATGTCTTTTGAATTTTAGATTTGCAGTATTGAGCATATGAAGTATTTTATGAATTCTAGAAATCTATTTTTAGCACTTAAAAATGTAGTTTCATAGGAGTATAAAAGTGCAGACAATGTGATTCTCACAGAAGAAACTGCAAGTTTCAGTTTCAGATAAGAAACTGCAAGTTCAGTTTCAGATAAGAAACTGCAACTTTCAGAGGCAGAGCATTTATATTAACACGGCCTTGTCAAACAGGGATAACATCATGTTGGAAGTTTTATTCATGGTCGAAAATGAAACTACCAGCCAGTTAACATCATGTTGATCAACATTCATGCATAGCACATCTTCATATGATGCACAGTCAAAAAGATATGGTATTTTCAAAATGCCCACACAATGTCGAGTGTGCGAAAACAGAGAAAACGAGGGATGAAGTTTTGGCAAGTGCTGGACATGGTGTGCGTAGATGACAATGGTGACCCACATGTCAATAATGGCAGAGGCAAAAAAGTTGGAGATATTTTCCCTGCATTAGGTGGAATCGAGCCCAGGCGGAACAGCTGTCGGGTAGTGTCACTTGGCCACTAGGCTAGTTGAATACTTTCGTTACAAATAAGGCACTGCCTTAGGTGGTCCGATCTCCTCCTGTGCCTTTGTGCGGTCGCCGCGACACCACTGTCTGCTGTTTTTGAGGGAATTGACAGTAGGAGAGAACTCCTACTGTGTTTTCATATATCTATATAAATGGGGTGTTTACATAGACATACACAGTTACACACACTGGGACCACCAGCCATTGGCCTCAGCGCCAGAGGGGGTGTGAAAGCCTATCACCTCTCAACTTTTTGCTACTGTGTTTTCACTAAACTGTGTTTACAAGAAATGGGACTAGATCAAGTGAGGCCTTGTCAAGCGTGGGCTAGTCAAGCGCGGCCCAGTATGAGAGCAGGGCCGTTCTGCGAGCAGCTTTGGCCCTATGTTCCAGTAGCCCAAGATCCTCCTTAAAGCGCGCCTGCCAGGATCCAATGGTGGGATTGACTCCTCTAAAGTGTTTGTTATTTCTTTCTTTCCACAAACTCCAGGCAGTAGTTAGGAAAATCTCAGTGAAGAAGGGGTTGGGCCAATCCGTTCGTGCAAGTTGTAGAGAAGTGAGCCTGTTATCAAAATCAGGCCACTCAATGTGAAGTTTGGCCCAACATCTCTTGCTGAACTGGCACATAAACACCATGTGGTCCACTAATTCTTCAATGTTCTGCCCGCAGAGGAGACAAGTGAAGTCATTTCCAATGTTGTAGTGCCTTCTGCAAAGCATGTTATGCGTGTTAAGTCTGTCGTGGAACAGTAACCAACCAAACACTTTGATCTTCATAGTGCAACTAGATTTCCAGAGATGCTGAAAGGCGGGGTGTGTGTTTGCATCACGGAAGTAATTTGTGTAGTAGTCTTTTGGTCTGAACTTGGCGGTGCCCCAGATGTAGTGCCAAATATCAGTGAGGGACGCAGAGGGGGAAATCTTGGCCGGCTCCTCTTGTATATCTTGTATCTCTCGAAGGGCCTGAGGGGATACTGGGAATTGAAAGGTTTCGTGCAGAGCGGTGGTGGCCCAGAAGTCAGCAATAGTCATATCTTCATGGGAGGCAAAAGAGAAGGCGCGTGGATGCGAGGTTTCCAACACTTCATGCGACCAGAGATCTTTCCAGAGTAGCACGGTCGAGCCGTCAACTACTTGTGCCCTCGAAGCCCCTCTATAAATCGGTGTAAGCTTGAGAATGTCTCTCCACCAAAAGGACCCCACCGGATCCGCAGCATGTGGTACTTGATATATATAGTGATTATCCCAAAGCATGTTGACCCATGGCATGTCTCTTTTGTTGAAGAATTTGTGCAGAAACTTCAAGAGAAGGTGAGGGAGTCCTGGATTAGGGGGTGTCCGGATAGCCGGACTATAACCTTTGGCCGGACTCTCGGACTATGAAGATACAAGATTGAAGACTTCGTCCCGTGTCCGGATGGGACTTTCCTTGGCGTGGAAGGCAAGCTTGGCAATACGGATATGTAGATCTCCTCCCATTGTAACCGACTCTGTGTAACCCTAGCCCTCTCCGATGTCTATATAAACCGGAGCATTTTAGTCCATAGGACGAACGACAATCATACCATAGGCTAGCTTCTAGGGTTTAGCATCTTTGATCTCATGGTAGATCTACTCTTGTACTACCCATATCATCAATATTAATCAAGCAGGACATAAGGTTTTACCTCCATCAAGAGGGCCCGAACCTGGGTAAAACATTGTGTCCCCTGCCTCCTATTACCATCCGGCCTAGACGCACAGTTCGGGACCCCCTACCCGTGATCCGCCGGTTTTGACACCGACATTGGTGCTTTCATTGAGAGTTCCTCTGTGGCGTCGCCATTAGGCTTGATGGCTCCTACTATCATCGATAGCGATGCAGTCCAGGGTGAGACTTTTCTCCCTGGACAGGTCTTCATGTTCGGCGGCTTTGCACTGCGGGCCAATTTGCTTGGCCATCTGGAGCAGATTGAAAGTTACGCCCCTGGCCACCAGGTCGGGTTTGGAAGCTTAAACTACACGGCCGATATCCGTGGAGATTTGATCTTCGACGGATTCGAGCCTCTGCCTTGTGCGCCACGCGGTCACGATGAGTATGGCTTAGCTCTCCCATCGGACAGCGTTAAGGAGATCGCACCGGCAGCCGCTCCGACCTTCAATTCAGAGCCAGTTGCGCCTTCCGCGGACGGGTGGATGGACCCCGCCACGGAGGCCTTACCCTCAGCGGCGATCGAGCCGAATATCGACCTTACCTTGCACGAGAGCCGTGTTGTTAAACTGCCGGATCCTTCTCTGACCATGGACTCCGAACCGCCTGCGGCCGTTCCTATCGAATCTGATTGGGCGCCGATCATGGAATTTACCTCCATGGATATTTTTCAGCACTCGCCCTTTGGCGACATACTAAACTCGTTAAGGTCTCTCTCCTTATCAGGAGGATCCTGTCCGAACTATGTCCGGTAGGACTGGGATGCGGACGACGAAGAAATTCGCGACCCACCCACCACCCACTTAGTAGCCACTATCGATGACTTAACCGACATGCTCGACTTCGACTCCGAAGACATCGACGGTATGGACGACGATGCGAGATACAAAGAGGAACCACTGCCCATAGGGCACTGGACGTCCACCGCATCACATGACGTATACATGGTGGACACACCAAAGGAAAACGACGACGAGGAACGGAAGGACGCAACGAAGGGCTGTCCCCTCGAGAAGCAGTCAAAGCGGCGACGTAAGCGCCGCCCCAAATCCCGCCTTGACAGAAATAATGATCATATAGACCCAGTGTTAGAGCAGGGCGAACCACTGCCGGACCACGACAACGCGGAGAATCAAACCTAACAAACCAACTCTGTCAAGGATAATAGTCTGGAGGACATAACACCGGACAGACGCCCGAAGCAACAAAATGCCCATCAAAGGCTTGTTGCCACCGTGAGGAGTCTAAAAACGCAGAAGCAAAGGCTCAAGGCGGCGCAAGACACACTCCAAATCAGATGGAGTAAAGTACTCAACACAGCAGCGAAGTATGGCGGTAATCGCCTCACCAAGAGCTACCCGAAGCGGAAGTTGCTACCTGAATTCGATGAGGAGGCCTTAGATCCCCCGCAATGAAAAATTAAAACGGCCACCCGGCCGGATAGACGACCTCACGGCCAACATGGAGCGGCAAGAAACGCTGCACAGAAGCCAATACGCGATCCACGCAAGTGCTCGCCTCAAAAGAACGGAGCAACTAGATCCATCTACGGACCGCGCAAGCGCACTCCAGCACACGATGCAATGCACCAAACATCCGAACACCATGACACGCCTAGATACAGGGGCGCCGCACACCCCCTATGTTTCACCGATGAGGTGCTGGACCATGAATTTCCAGAGGGATTCAAACCCGTAAACATAGAGACATACGACGGAACAACAAACCCTGGGGTCTGGATTGAGGACTATATCCTCCACATCCATATGGCTCAAGGAGACGATCTCCATGCCATTAAATACTTACCCCTCAAACTCAAAGGGCCAGCTCGGCACTGGCTTAAAAGCCTCCCCCCAAAAGCTCCATTGGAAGCTGGGAAGAGCTCGAAGACGCTTTTCGGGCAAATTTTCAAGGGACTTATGTCCGACCTCCGGACGCGGACGATTTGAGTCATATAACTCAACAACCCGGAGAGTCAGCTGAAAGCTTTGGAACAGGTTTCTTACTAAAAAGAACCAAATAGTCGACTGTCCGGACGCCGAAGCCTTGGCAGCTTTTAAGCATAGCGTCCATGACGAATGGCTTGCCAGACACCTCGGCCAAGAAAAGCCGAGAACAATGGCAGCATTAACAAGCCTCATGACCCGCTTTTGCGCGGGTGAGGACAGCTGGCTAGCCAGATGCAGCACCAGCGACCCCAATACATCCGAAGCTAGAGATGGAAACGGGAAATCACGGCGCAACAACAATAACAAATGACGGAATAAAGAAGATAGCATGAAGAGCACGGAAGTAAACGCCGGATTCAAAAGCTCTCGGCCAAGTCAACAAAAGCCGCCCTCTAAAGGTGCCAAAGACGAACTGTCCAGCCTAAACAAAATTCTGGACCAAGTATGTCAGATCCATAGCACCCCTGGTAAACCCGCTAATCATACCCACAGAGAATGTTGGGTCTTCAAGCAGTCCGGCAAGCTCAACGCCGTACACAAGGGGGAGGATACACCAAGCGAAGACGAGGATGAGCCTCTCAAGCAAGACACTGGGGAACAAAAGAAGTTTCCACCAGAAGTCAAAACAGTCAACGTGTTACACGTGATCAAGGGAAGCAAAGCGGCACTCCCAGAGAGACATGCCCAAGGGCCTATCACAGCGAAGTCCTACCACTGGTCGTCTCAAACGATCACTTTCGACCATCGTGATTACTCAGGAAGTATCCGGCGTGCAGGATGGGCTACCCTGGTATTAGACCCAATAATTAACGGATACCACTTTACACGAGTCCTGATGGACGGTGGCAGCAGTTTAAACCTGATATACTAGGATACAATCCGTGAAATGGGGATAGACCCAACGAAAATCCGCCATAGCAACACTACCTTTAAAGGAGTAACGCCAGGCCCAGGGGCTCACTGCACGGGCTCCCTGCTCATAAAAGTTATATTCGGCTTCCCCGATAACTTCCGTAGCGAACATTTAACCTTCCACATTGCTCCGTTCCAAAGTGGTTATCAAGCACTACTTGGACATGAAGCTTTTGCTCGCTTTAATGCAATACCGCATTACGCTTCCCTCACGCTCAAGATGCCCGGTCCACGTGGCATCATTATAGTGAACGGAAATATTGAGCGATCTTTGCGCGCCGAAAAGAATGTGATTGCCTTAGCAGCCGCTGTCGGTGTTCTGGGAACGGGGGTCCCCAGACTTGCCTGCCTGTGGCCTGCGGCGTGGCTCAAAGGGGGCCCAGCACGGCCCATCTTCATCAACACAGACCCAAGACCCTCGCGAGGGGCCAAGCCTCGCGGGGCGGACGACACGGAGCTTCCTCAGGCACGGCCTCATCAGGCTGGCTCGCGAGGAGGCGGAGAGATCAAGGCGGGGTACCTCACGAGGTGCCCGTGACGCAAGCCATGACGACCAAAGGCGCCCGGCGGGCGCCAGCCGCGCAGTGTCCTCCTTTCCTCTTTGGTGCAAAGGGAGCAAGCGCAGGCGGGAGCATCAAGCAAAGGTGCCCATTTCGGTGCAACGAGACCAAGATCAGTCCAACGGCAGGGAGGAAGTCATTGTGGAGCCCAAGCCAGCGTCACCACCAGAGTCTTTGGCAGGCGAGGACCAACTTTAGTCAGGATAAGTGTACCAGATGTTCCCCTTCAAAATGGCCAATTGTTGGCGCCCTTCCCGCTCAATATTTGGGAAGAGGCCCAGGGCCTTTGCCTATAAATAGGACCAGCCACCCACGGGGTAGGGGGGAGGATCGATCAGTTAGCGATCGATCAGAGAGAGATCGAGAGGAAAATCAGAGAGAGAAGCGAAGAGAGAGAGAGAGAGAGAGAGAGAAGGGTGATTGAACTCCTCCCAGCAGTTCATCGCCCCAGCCAAGAACAGACCCTCGCGAGGCTGTTCTTCCTTGTATTGCTCATCATCATCAGCCCAAGAGGCAATCCACCACACCACACACTGGAGTAGGGTATTACACCACAACGGTGGCCCAAACCAGTATAAACCCTGTGTCTCTTGTGTTGTTCTTTCCATAGCCTAGATCTTAGCGAGGCGGAGGGGTGCAGGTAGGTAGAAAGCGAAATCTCCGCGCGCACCCTAGTGTTCGAACCTCAAGGGTCTGCCGGAACCCGAAATCCGATATTTGGCGCGCCAGGTAGGGGTGCGCCGGAATTTGTCTTCCACCACCCCGTTCTCCTCCAACCATCGCGTCCATGTCTGACGCTCGTCGGGCCCGCGCCGAGCGCCGGGCCACTCTCGCTTCCTGCGTCGCCTAGACGGCTCCTGTCGGCGGGCGTCCTCGCCGTTCCCCGTCACCTGCCATCAACGCCGCCACCGGCCCAGCGGGGGACGAGCAGCAAGCGTCGTCTCAGCATCCGTCCGTGCGGCAAGACGGCCGCACCGCTACTCCCTCGCTCACCCCAGCTGGTTCTTCGTCCCGCGCTCTCCGCGCACCCATGGAGGCTCGAGCTGCGCTCATCGCGGCAAACGAGCTCCTGCGCTACCGTCCCGTCGACGACGTCTATGAAGAATGGCTCGACCGCGTCGCCGAGCTCGTCCGCGCCGCGGGGGGCTCTCCTGCGCCGTCCGTTCCGCTGCACCGCACCCCGCCCCGTGCGGGCGACGAAGCTCCGGCGGCGCCCTGGCCGCCTCCTCCTCAAGAAGGCGCCATGGCTCCAAGGCGCGTGGCCCCTGGGCGGAACCCGCTCCGTCAGGTGCCAGCGCGGCAAGAGCAGAACTGCCAAGAAGTCACTCGCCCGCAAGAAGCTGACTGGGCGCTCCCTGCTCCAGCACGTCGCGACCATGCTCCTGCTCCCACACGTCAAGACCCCGCACTGCTCCCAGTTGCAGCGCATGGGGACATGCAAGACCAAGCTCTCCGTCACCCAAGGCCTCCCGTGGCCACAGCAGGCTGCCGCGCCTTCACCACCGAGCTACGCAGCGTCGCGTGGCCCGACAAGTTCAAGCCAGACCTGCCTCCTCGTTACGACGGCACGGCCGACCTTGCGGAGTTCCTCCAGCTCTATGAGTTGGGCATCAAAGCTGCCAACGGAGACGAGAAGGTCATGGCGAACTGGTTTCCCATGGTGCTCAAGGACGGGGCCCGCACCTAGCTCCTGAACCTGGCTCCAGGCACGATCTCCTCCTGGGACGAGATGCGCACCCGCTTCATCGCCAACTTCCAAGGTACTCGCGACCGGCCACCCGCCATGAGCGACATGCGCCGCATCAAGCAACAACCCGGAGAGACCCTGCAGAAGTACATCCAGCGCTTCAACAATGCACGCCTCAAGATTCCCAAGGTGACTGAGGAGGCCATCATCTCAGCCTTCTCCGACGGCGTGCGTGATGTCAAGATGAAGGAGGAGCTAGCGATGCATGAAGACCTGTGCACTTCCTTGGAGTTGTTCAACTTGGCAACCAAGTGCGCCAGGGCCGAGGAAGGGCGTCTCTCCCTCCTCGAGCTGCCTGCCGCAGACCCAGAAGAGAAGAAGCCCAAGGCCAAGGATGTGAAGCGCAAGGGGGCTACCGTGCTCGCGGCAGAACCAGACACCAAGCGGGGCAGAGATCAGCTCGAACCTTCCAAGGGCAGTCGGTACTGTGTGTACCACGACCTCCACACCCACAACACCAACGAATGTCAAGAGCTCCGAGCCATGCGAGAAGGAAGGATCGGCCGTTGCCCCAATCGCGGTGACCGGGGCTACGGTCGAGGAGGAGGAAGGAACGCAGGACGCTGGGAAGACCGTGGCCCGCGCCAAGGGTGGCGCGATCAACCTCGCGAGGATCGCTGGCAAGACCCGCCTCGCGAGGGAGACTGGAGGGATCAGCCTCGCGAGGATCGCCCGCAAGGCAACGCAGGCCTCCCTCCGCTGCCGCCAAGGAGAAACGAGGACCGCCACCAGGACGAGGGGGCTGGGGGCTTCCAGGAGCCGCGCGCGATCGCCTGCATCCTGGGCGGGGCTCAAGCCCCAGCTTCTCAACGTATCTTCAAGCAGTTCGCCCGCGAAGTGAATGCAGTCCTCCCCAAGCTCGAAGCCACGCGCCCTCTCAGGTGGTCGGCGTGCGCCATCACGTTCAGCTCAGCAGATCAGCTCAAGTGTGTGGCTACAGCCGGAGTCCTCCCGATGCTTTGTTCCCCAATCATCAGCAACATGGTGGTCACCAGGACCCTCATCGACGGTGGGGCAGGGCTCAACGTCCTGTCCGTGGAAACATTCAACAATCTCCAAGTGCCCTACAGCCAGCTTCAGCCAACCAAGCCTTTCTCCGGAGTCACCGACGGCTCCAGAGTCCCGATTGGGCAGGTCCGCCTCCCTGTCACCTTTGGGGCACGCGACAACTACCGCACCGAGCTCATCGACTTCGACGTCGCTCACATTCGCCTGCCGTACAATGCCATCCTTGGGTACCCAGCGCTGGCCAAGTTCATGGCCGTAACTCACCACGGCTACAACGTCCTCAAGATACCAGGAAGTGGCGGAGTCATCACGGTGCCCTGTGAAGAGAAGGACGCGGTGTGTTCCCTGGAACGAGCCTTTCAGGCTGCATCACAGGAAGACCCGAATCGCAGAAGTAGGAGGCTTCCCGAGACCGCCCCCAAGAAGAAGAAGACATCGTCCGGCCCGGCCCCTCAGGAGGCAGGCCCCTCTGGGCCCGCGCCTGCCCAGGGGGAACCTCCTTCCATCGCATAGGAAAGCACGCCCGGCGCCCTCCTCAGGCAGGGCTTGGGGGCTCTCCCCTGGAGGGCCACCGACCTGGCTAGGGTCACGAGGGAGGCGCTTGGGCACCACATGGAGGCGTGTTTCGAAGCACGTTTCCCTCAAGAAGGACTAAGGCAAGGAGAGCCAGACCCTCAGGAGTTCGTCAGCAAGGACATTCAGGAGCTACAGGAGTCAAGAGTCATGAAAGGCGGCCGCCGCCTACCAGCTGTGGCTCCCCATCCAGGCGAGGATGGTGGGCTGCGCGTCTGCATCGACATACCAGGGCTCAATCGAGTCGCCTCTCTGGAGCGCCTCTGGCCCTTGCGAGTGGGGCGCTGCGGAGGTCCACCCCGCAGCTACGTTCGCATGCCTTACGGCTTGCCGAACGCGGCTGCCACGTACCAGCGCCTCATCAGGGACATCGTGGAGGCTCAAGAGGCTAGGCGTTCCGCAGCCCTCGCGGAGATGGAGATGGTCCGCGAGGAGCCACCTGCGCCTCCGGAGCCTCCCGAGGCCCCTGGGCCTGGGGGCTCATGAGGATCGGCTTTCGCAGCCCACCGAGTCTGCTACACCAACACCCCTTCGTCCTCAACATCATCAGCTGACATCTTTCAAGTTTCACTTCCAGCTGGGAGCGCCCCCCAGGGCTGCATTATTCCCAGGCCGCGTGGGTCCGTCCCTGCGGCATGTATCCCTTTTATTTCATGTTGTTAGCTTACTTTATTGGGGGCGCCCCCCGGGCTGCATCATCCCCCAAGTCGCTCGGGCCTGACCCAGTGATGTCCACCTTCCCAGCATCTATTTGAATGAATCCACTCCTTCGCGGCTAATGTGTTTGACCTAGTTGCCCGCTCAACTGACGCCAACTGATGGAGCTGCTCCCAAATGGCACGACGCTTGCGCATGGGTCCGTCCCTGCAACGCCGACAAACCTGAATGGCTGAGCTCTGGCCGCGGCAGCCCGCATGGCGCCACCTCGTCAAGCCTTCAATGCCTCATCGCCCCTTGGAAGCAACCAACGGCTTACTGTCAATTGTCATGGCAACCCCTCGTTCTTTCTATGATGGGTCTACCGGATCTCCTAAAGGAGCTGCGTCAGGAGAGGCCCTTGCGGTGTCTCCTTCGCTCTCATCCGCGCGAACCGCTTGCACGTTAAAGGGGGGTGCCTGAGCATCGCGACTCAGGGCTCCTACTGGCTCTCCAGCCCTCACCCTCTGGCCTTGTCCACGACATCGTGACCTGGCATACCAGCGACGGCTGAGACTCGCTCGAGGGCCGGGACCCGACGACGTAGAGCAAAAAGGGGAGCAAAGGCGAGAAGGGAGGGACACGCGAGGAGCTCGCCGAGCAACCTCGCGCCTGCCGATGCACGGACCCGGCGACACACCAGAGAGCGGCCCCTAATTCTCGAGATAAGTCACCACCCGGAAGCACCAGCTACCGTGGCACCATCCCCGCACCTAATGCAATCCTGTGTTAGCGACGCCGCTCTCCTTTCTCACCGAACGACGACTGCTTGAGCGCCAAAGGGGACCTCCTGAGCATCGCGACTCAGGGGCTCTTACCGGACCCCGGGTCGCTCACCTCCTAGCCTTGACCACGGCATCGCGACCTGGCATACCAGTGATGGTTGAAGCCGCCTTGGTACTGGGACCTGTCGGCGCAGAGCACCAAGCCCTCGTGAGGTTCGAAAGGGAGAACTGAGCTAAGACAGAATGAGCAACTCGCACAATTCTACGACAAGGGTTATATTAACAAAACAGGATCACAGGCACCTTACAAGCCCCCACGGGACGCGTCTTTGATTCCTCGCAGGGAACAGATCCTAAAAGGACGCTAACTGCATGCGCCCCTGCAAAAGACGCCATCATCAACAGTGGGCCGTTAAGCACCGGCGCCAACCCCATCCAGATCAGAGTCGGCGACGGCCTGACGAGCCCGCCCTGCTCCAGGAGCGGCGCTGGCTCGGGGGCTCGTAGTTGTCGTTGCTCGTCTCCGGAGTCGCGAAGAGCTCACCGGAGTCGCTGGAACCTCCGACGCCTCCGCCGCCTGAGGAGCCGCCAAGGGAGCGGTCAGCGGGCCCAGTCCTCACCGTAGCAGGGTCCCGGCCACCTCTCCCTGGGCAGCACTCCAGCCGGCGCCCGTTCGTGTCGAAGACCTTGAAGAACATCACCGAAGCACCGTCGTACTCCAAGTGGATCGCGAAGGCGCCTCTTGTCCTGCAAACCCGGGCGATTTCGCTCCAGCCTCGAGTCATGAAGACCTCGCCCGGGGCAACGACCGCGACCTCTGCCTTGGTCGCAAGGGTGCTGCAGCCAGCGTGCTGCAGCCAAAGCTCCAGGAGTTCTCCCTGTGGGATGATGGAGGCGAAGAACGGAGGAAGGAGAATCCAAGATTGAGGAGGCATGGCGGCGTGGAACACGAACTCTCGAGAGGAGCCCTCGGTGTGGACCCCAGGGGGGACGACCCACACCTTCGTGACCCAACGGCGCTGACGGCGGCACCGCCCGTGGCGGTCAGCATCAGCTCCTTCAGGGCCCTCGATGTGGGCGTACAAGGGAAGCGGGAACCCCGGCGGTGGCCGCTCGCACCAGGGCCTCGACACCACCCAATGGGCCCCCTCGTCCCGGCCGCGGAGGGCGAGCCGTTTATTTGGCAGGAGCGGGTCTGGTTCCTCTCGGGGAGCCTTTCCCTTCTCTGCCGTCGAGAACCGGCGGATCGGAGCCATCGCAGCAAGACGGAGCAAGGACCAGGAAGAAGGAGAAGCAAGAAGGGATGGACTGGAAGGGCGCGCGCCGTTCCGTACTTATGGCCGGCGAAGGCCAACCGCCGACCTCCACGATCGCAGGTAATCATGACCCGCTTTGAATGCAGGGACTTGTCCAATCCGTGAAGTTGCCGAGGCGCCATGGGGAAGTGGAGGCGCTCACGTCCAATCAACCGCCACGCGGCACCCAAGGCCGCAGGCTGTTAGGGCCCGCGGCGCTTCACTCTTGCCCTTCCGCCTCCCTGCACGGTCAAGTCCGAGCGCACCTTGGGCCTGGGGGCTACTGTCGGCGTTCTGGGAACGAGAGTCCCCAGACTTGCCTGCCTGCGGCCTGCAGCGTGGCTCAAAGGGGGCCCAGCACGGCCCATCTTCATCAACACAGACCCAAGACCCTCGCGAGGGGCCAAGCCTCGCAGGGCAGACGACACGGAGCTTCCTCAGGCACGGCCTCATCAGGCTGGCTCGCGAGGAGCCAGAGAGATCAAGGAGGGGTACCTCACGAGGTACCCGTGACGCAAGCCATGACGACCAAAGGCGCCCGGCGAGCGCCAGCCGCGCAGTGTCCTCCTTTCCTCTTTGGTGCAAAGGGAGCAAGCGCAGGCGGGAGCATTAAGCAAAGGCGCCCGTTTCGGTGCAACGAGACCAAGACCAGTCCAACGGCAGGGAGGAAGTCATTGTGGAGCCCAAGCCAGCGTCACCACCAGAGTCTTTGGCAGGCGAGGACCAACTTTAGTCAGGATAAGTGTACCAGATGTTCCCCTTCAAAATGGCCAATTGTTGGCGCCCTTCCCGCTCAATATTTGGGAAGAGGCCCAGGGCCTTTGCCTATAAATAGGACCAGCCACCCACAGGGTAGGGGGAGGATCGATCGGGTTGGAGATCGATCGGTTAGAGATCGATCAGAGAGAGATCGAGAGGAAAATCAGAGAGAGAAGCGAAGAGAGAGAGAGAAGGGTGATTGAACTCCTCCCAGCAATTCATCGCCCCAGCCAAGAACAGACCTTCGCGAGGCTGTTCTTCCTTGTATTGCTCATCATCATCAGCCCAAGAGGCAATCCACCACACCACACACTGGAGTAGGGTATTACACCACAACGGTGGCCCGAACCAGTATAAACCGTGTGTCTCTTGTGTTGTTCTTTCCATAGCCTAGATCTTAGCGAGGCGGAGGGGTTCAGGTAGGTAGAAGGCGAAATCTCCACGCGCACCCCAGTGTTCGAACCTCAAGGGTCTGCCGGAACCCGAAATCCGACAGCCGCACACTAAAAACGGCCTCACCAACTAAAGCATTCGATAGGTCGTCAAGACCACGGACACGGTTAGACGAGTCTGGCGCAACCATATGTAATTCATACCGGATTGAGGGCCACACCTCTATTACAAATACAAGGGGCTCAACGCGCGCAGACAAGTGACAATTTTTTACTCATTTTTAATTATACATGGTTTCTTTAAAAAACCACCTTTTTGCATGACAACTTTTTCACCTAAGTTCCTCTCTTTTACAGATGACCATCGTGCTACACCCGTCCAGGATACGGCACAACAGAGACACAGGCGCAGACGTGCAGCAGGCACCCGCTCCAAGGATTCTTTTTAGATTAAGACCCTGCGTAAACCTTTTTCACTATCTCTTATTGATACACATCCCTCGAATTCTCAGCACAATTAAGAAGAATGATGACATCTTGGCATGTGGCCACGTCAGAATAATGCACGTACCTAGACACAAGGGGCTTCTTACAAAGGGCACTATTTAGGCCTGGTTTATACCATAAAGACCGAATACCTTAGGGAGTGTTCGGCATCGCGAGTTTGGCCTTATATGCATCAGCTCCGAATCATTGTCTTTGGTCAAATGTTGGGTTTGCCCGACTCCTGTGTTTTGGTGCCTTACGTTCTGCTTTATCGGCTAAGGCAGCACTAGGAGAACTACTGCGATTGTGCCCTGGTTCATCCGGACGAGCACCTCAGTAGAGAAAGCCGAAAACTGATTGTCATGATATAGCGTGAGATTGGTCAACCACTTGATGACCTATCGGAATGTTAGAATTCCTCCGCCTTAACGAAGGGCCATTTTCCGGCCAGGCATGTACGCACCCCGAGATCGGGAGAGTGCAGAGCCACTAGGGGCTATGTAGTAGCCCCACTATCAAACTCCTATGGCTAAGTGAAAGTGTTAAAGCTTATTGTCCGGTTGCCTCGTTCGCTGTGCTATCACCTCCTTAATAGGACCAAGACGTTGGGTTAAGTGTGAACACGCGTTTTTTGCGGGCACCTCCGCATTATATGCGTGAGGGTTGAAGCCGACGACTGCAATCTTTCAGGTTCTATACATATATACATAAACGGCCGCATAGGAGACATCATATTATTTTCCGGCAAAAGTATAAATATAGCCTTACCATATTTCATAAAAACATTGTGTTTACAATGGCAATACATGTCACTCAAACATAATATTCTTCGAGCACTGGGACTCTATCACACAAGCACCCACAAGAACCTCTTCAAAATAGTGCTCGGCAGCTACTCGGCCTATGGCCGAACCTTGCGCCGCAACAGTGGTAGCATCCATCTCCGCCCAGTATGCCTTGACACGGGCAAAGGCCATCCGCGAGCCTTCTATGCACGCCGACCTCTTCATCGCGTTGATGCGCGGCACCGCACCCAGGAACTGATGCACTAAGCTGAAATAGCTGTTCGGCTTCGGCTTCTCCGGCCACAAATGATCTACAACGGACCTCATGGCGAGTCCGGACAACCTATTAAGTTCGGCCCATTCGGCTAGCTGATCAGTCAAGAGAAGCAGTCGCTCTGGAACGTTAAATTGTGACCAGAACAGCTTGTCTACTTCACGATCTGACTGATCTCGGAAGTATTTGACCGCATCGACAGCGCTTGCCGCCAAGTCCATATATGCGTCTGCCGAACTCCACAGCCGATCCAGAGGGCATACCATGGATCTCCGAACTTCCTCTGCAGCAGAAAGGGCTTCCCAGCCGCAATATCCCTGCCTTCCCGCAGCTCCTCCTTCTTCGCCCTCATAGCAGAGCGAGTGTCTTTGGTTGCTATCGTGGCCTTCTCAAGGTCCGCTGCCTTCACTCGGTTCTCGTCTTCAAGGAACTGGCAATGGTCGGCAGTGCCTTTTAATTCTACGGCCATCTTGGCCATCTTTTCTTTGCTTTCGCAATGGGCAGCCTTCTCGGCTCTTAACTCTTCGGCCGCCTTCAAAGCAGCCGCATTACTAACCCTCGCTTGTTCCTTGGCTCGGGCGAGTTCCGCCCGAAGGGTCTCCACGGTGGCAGCTCCGTCTACAGTCACAACATATTAAAGATACTGGCATCATGCTGCTCTTATTATGTGACATTCACCAGAAAACATTACTTACCCTGTGATTCGTCAAGCCGCTTGTTAACAAGCTCAATGTCGGCGTCTGCCACATCTGGTTGCCGCTTTAATTCGGCAAACTCACTAGTCCGGCTAGCCACCGGAGCTTCCACCACCTGCACATAAAGGCAGTCTGGTTATTGCCTGGGACTATGATCCTCTGTTCGCCGCCGTTCTCGACGACAACTAGAGTCTCAGGGGCTACTATCTACATAGGGCACACCTAACATGTGCGGTACTATCAAATATCATTTTATGTACCTCAAAGCCTGTCAGTAGACTCATAAAGGCTTCATGTAATCCGCTTTCGGCGGACGAAATGCTTTCCATCACCGTACCCATTAGCGTACGGTGTTCTTCTGAGATGGCCGCTCGCTCCAACAGCTCCCTCAGAACATCCGACCGCATACCAGACGGTGCCGGACTCTTTTGTTTGCTCTCTTTGAGAGCCGGATGTTGGGGACTTCGGGTGACTATGGGATTATCTTCTGGCCTCACCGGATCTGGAGAGGCCCTCCGTGACGACACTTCGGGGTCGCCCGCTTCTTGAGCGGAGGAGTCCGGGGGAGGCGTTTCGCTCTCCATCATCTCCGGAAGAAGATCCCCCAAAGACGAGCTCAGCTGAGAAGGGCTAAGACCCGAACTGCATGATATATGTGGCGGTTATTCTCCTCAGAGGAAAGGTAGTATACCTTCACTATTAAAGTATTTTTTGAATCACTTATGACTCGTTGGAGGGTTGATCCTCCCGTGGACTTTGTGCAGCAAGAGCACCCCTCGAAGCAGGACCCTCTGTTGGAGACTTCTTCTCTCATTTGGAGGCCTCGGCTTCCAGATCCTCAGAAGCAGTCCTCTTCCTCCCCCGGTTATCCTCCTTTATGGAGGTGCTCATTCCCTCGGTTGGAACTGGCAGTGATGGGGGCCCGCTTTTGCCCATATTATTCCCCCCTATATCTTCCTTCGAGGGCTCCGGGTAAGGTGTGAGCTCGAGCATCTTTTCCAGCACTGGATTTTCCAAACCCTCAGGGAGGGGGGCCGAACACCGAATCATCTTCGCTTTTGTTAGCCAGTCCTGGTCAAAGAGCGATTTCTCAAAGATGATGTCATGACGAATAAAAGACGGTGTGTTCGGCTAGAGGATTACTTACTTGTTCGGCGGCGCGGTTACTGCTCAGGCCCACGTCCTCGGTAGTATCTGGACACTCTATTTGAGGTCCGAAGAATGACTTGTACATTTCCTCGTGCGTCAGGCCAGGGAAACTTTGAATAGCACGCGGTCCTTCTGGGTTGAACTCCCATAAGTGAAGGGGCCGGCGTTTGCAGGGCTGGACTCGACGAACCAACATAACTTGCACTACCACAACCAAATTAAAATCTCCCTCGAAGAGATCTTGAATGCGGCTTTGCAGTATAGGCACGTCCTTGGCTGGACCCCAGCTCAGTCCTCTGCTAATCCATGACATCAGTTGTGGTGGGGGGCCCGAGCGGAAAGCGGGGGCAGCCGCCCACTTGGCACTTCTGGGAGCCGTGATGTAAAACCACTCCCGTTGCCATAATCCGGACACCTCTGGAAAGGAACCTTTCGGCCACGGAGCTCCTGCCATCTTGCTTATTGACGCACCTCAGCACGCTGCATGTTGCCCCTCGATCATCTTCGGCTTCACTTCAAAGGTCTTAAGCCATAGGTCGAAGTGAGGGGTAATGCGGACGAAGGCCTCACACACGACAATAAATGTCGAGATGTGGAGAAAGGACTACGGAGCTAGATCGTGGAAATCTAGCCGTAATAGAACATCAAACCCCTAACGAAGGGATCCAGAGTGAGGCCTAGGCCTCGGAGGAAGTGGGAGACGAACACGATGTTCTCGTTGGGTTCGGGAGTGGGGACGACCTGCCCTCGAGCAGGCAGCCGATGCGAAACCTCGACGGTCAGGTATCTGGCCTCCCTCAACTTCTTGATATCCTCTTTCGTGACGGAGGAGGGCATCCATCGGCCTTGAAGGCTGGATCCGGACATGATTGAAGATCCGAAGCACCTGACCTGGGCTTTGGGTGTTAGAACTCGAGGCGGGAGAGGGGTTCGATTGAGCACGAGAGGGAAAAACGAAAACCTTGTCCCTTTATAAAGAGGGTGAATATCAAGCGTCCTCACCATGGCCATTTAGACTTACCTATAATCTAGGAGTCCTAGACACGGTTGGGTTACCCACGATCGTATTAATGAAAATCCCGTAATTGGGGGAACATGATCTCTGCTTTGACAAGAAGTGTCAAGAAACCGCCTCGCGTTATGTGTGGAGCTGGTTGAAGAAAAAGGTTCAAATAAAGGCTTGGCTGTGGCGTGATGACACGCTACGGAATACGTCGGCCGATTAGATTTGTGTAAATATTATTCTCTCTACGACAGTATGTGGAACTTATTTTTTAGAGCCGGACACTATCCTTGTGTTCAAAATCTTCTATGAAGTATTCGGAGGAGGAACCCGCCTTGCAATGCCGAAGACAATCTGCGCACCGGACTCATCGTCATTGAAGCCTGGTTCAGGGGCTACTGAGGGAGTCCTGGATTAGGGGGTTTCCGGATAGCCGGACTATAACCTTTGGCCAGACTCTCGGACTATGAAGATACAAGATTGGAGACTTCGTCTCGTGTCCGGATGGGACTTTCCTTGGCGTGGAAGGCAAGCTTGGCAATACGGATATGTAGATCTCCTCCCATTGTAACCGACTCTGTGTAACCCTAGCCCTCTCCGGTGTCTATATAAACCAGAGGGTTTTAGTCCATAGGACGAACAACAATCATACCATAGGCTAGCTTCTAGGGTTTAGCCTCTTTGATCTAGTGGTAGATCTACTCTTGTACTACCCATATCATCAATATTAATCAAGCAGGACGTAGGGTTTTACCTCCATCAAGAGGGCCCGAACCTGGGTAAAACATTGTGTCCCCTGCCTCCTGTTACCATCCGGCCTAGACGCACGGTTCGGGACCCCCTACCCGAGATCCGCCGGTTTTGACACCGACAGAAGGGCTTCGTTATGGATTTTGATATTAATCACCCCTAGGCCTCCTTTGTTCTTGGGCCTACACACCAAATCCTAGGCCGCTAGGGAGTTACACTTGTCACCCTGCTCGGTTTTCTTTGTCCAAAGGCAACGTCTTCTAATTTTATCCAAGATCTCAATAAGTTTCGGGGGAAACTTGAGGGTGCACATGGCAAACACCAGAAGAGAAGTGACAGATGCATTAAGCCACGAAAGCCTACCCCCATAAGACATCATGGCAATGGTGGAAGTGAGACAACGCTCCAATCGGCAGACCAAGGGCATGAATTCCTGGATAGTTAGTCTAGATGTGCCAAGGGGGAGGCCGAGATAAGTGAACGGCATCGTGCCAACGGTGCAACCAAATATTCCGGCTAAGTTTGCAGTGGAGCTAGCATCCAGATTAATTGGGATGAGAGTGGACTTATGAAAATTAATCTTGAGGCCGATGGAGGATGCATAGTTAGATAGGATATGTTTAACCCGAGCTACTTGATGAGGACAGGCCGGCAAAACAAGGAGAGTATCATCCACGTACTGAATAACTGGGTAATCAGTTTGCCCATTACAAGGGAAAGGTAAATGCAACTCTCCTTGTGTGAACGCCTCATTTACTGCTGCTTGTAATAGCTCGGCCGCGAGAACAAAAATGAGGGGGGACAAGGGGTCCCCTTGCCTCACCCCACATAGACATTGAAACTGACGGCCGGGGACGCCGTTAAGGAGCATCGAGGATCGACCAGAAGAAAAAAGGCATCGGATCCAAGAAATCCATCTGTCATTGAACCCCATGTGTTGCATGATGTTTATCATTGGCTCGTGCGCTATGGTGTCAAGTGCTTTGGAAAAGTCAAGTTTGAGGAGGATGATCTCTCTGCCCGAGCTCTGGCATTGATGTAAGTATTGATATGTCCATGCAAGGCAGTCCTGTATAGTCCAGCCTTTTATAAACCCATATTGGTTACGATGGATTAGATTCATAATGGTGCCTTGTAACCGATCTGCCAGTAACTTGGTTAGCAGTTTAAGACAGCAGTTTAGCAAAGTTATGGGTCTGTAATGATTGACCGACTCAGGAGCATTAATTTTTGGTATGAGCGTGATTAACCCATCACTGATACTGGTGATATCCAGCGTACCTTCATAAAACTGTGAGGAGAGAGCATAGAAGTTGTCGCGAATAATAGGCCAACAGGCTTTCAAAAAAGCCCCACTGAAACCATCTGGGCCAGGTGCACGATCAGATGGCATATCTTTGACCACTCGTAAATTTCTTCATGGGTGAAAGGAGCTGTCAGATGATCAAGATTGGTTGCATGCGGAATAAGAGTCATCAAATCAAATTTCATGTCCGAGGGAGAGACTGTCCCTAGTCAGGCCTTGTAAGTGTGGAATAGAAGGGCCTCTTTAGCAGGGTGATCCTCAACCATCATGCCATCATCTGTTCGGAAGCAAGCAATATTGTTCTTGCGGTATCTTTCTGTGGCCACGGCTTGGAAAAACTTGGTGTTTTCATCTCCAAACTTGATCCACCGAATAGTACATCACTTTTTCCAATATAGCTTTTGATATTTGAGCAGTCGTATCAAGTGTGACTTGAGTATGCCTCTGAAATTTGCCTCGGGTGTTGTCAATCGACGTTTATTTTCAAGTTCATCTAAGTCAGCTAGAACGGCATTGCAGTTGGTGATGGCGACTGAAAGACGAGAGATGTGTTTACTCCAGGATTTTAGGGCATGCCTTAGAGCTTTAAACTTGCGGCAAAGGATGGTGGCCGCATTATCAGATTGTATTGGTCGATCCCACACTTGCTGTACCACATCCATAAATCCTGGGTGAAGGATCCAGTATGGCTCAAAACAGAAAATCTTACTCCGCGGAATTTTTATCTCAATAGATACAACACAAGATATGTGGTCGGACACTGGCTTGCCAAGCGGTCTAACGAGAGTTTTAGGATATGCGTTGGTCCAATGAAGTGAGGTAAGAAACCAGTCGATCTGTTCAAGGAGAGGGTCAATCTGCATGTTACTCCAGGTGTACGTCCTACCTTGCACAGGAAGCTCAATAAGTTGTTGTTTGTGGATGATATCGTTGAATGTAAGCATGTCTTGTGTGTTTCCCCCTGGTTTATTACAATTATCAGGAGTGCGCATATAGTTAAAATACCCAAGAAAAAGCCAGTCATGCCCACTAGGAATGTGAACATCATATAGCCATTGCGTAAACACTTGTCGATCGTCCCTAGTGCATGGTCCATAAACATTTGCTAGCGTCCAATTTTGAGAGGATTGCGTGCTGACGAAATTGATAACTAGCGCAAACGCTTGTCGATCGACCCCTGGTTTATTATGATTACGTGATGTCTGCCGTTGTGAACATGTTGAACAAATGAGAGGAATCTGGAGAGGACTGTATGTGGAGATGCGGACAGTCAGGACCCACCAGGTCTATGGCCGTACGCAAGAAAGTGCCTCATTGAAAAAATACTTCCTCCTAATGCTATACTGACATTGGGGACCACGGGTTTGTCAACATAGTTACATTTTTTAGGTGCTTCAACGTAGTTACTGAAGGAGATAAATTCACAACGAAGCCGGGGAGCTGACAGGTGTCATTTATTATCACTGGGGCAGCAAGTGTTAGCTGGGTTGTGGGCTGCCCTGTCTAGGATTTCATTTTTAACATGCGCAGCCCACGACATGCCGGTTTGTATTTTCTTGAGGGACTTCATGTATCGATCGGCCTATGGACCTCCCATCCGAGATTTTATTTTTCCTGAAACATCAGCAGCCCAATTTATGTATTTTTTCAAGAAAACGCAGAGGTCTGTTCAATTTTTCTATATAAGAATAGGAACGCCTGGTCCAACTTATATTTCCCTTCTAACTATATTATATATATATATTTAACATCTTATTAACTTATAAAAATAATTTCTTAACAATAAAATCCTGGATTTTTTGGCAATGAAAATCCTGGTGATTGTGTGCAAAAGCTTGGTAAGATTTAAGGACCAATGTAATAATAAATCACTTATTATTCAAATATATTTGTAAAAAAATGCTCAGCACCTGTTTATTTTTTGATAACATTATGGTGCCCAACCCAACATTATAATTAGAATCAGCCCAGCAAAATCGTGTATTTTGAGAAAGTGCAAATGGCTAATAATTTTTAGGAAAAAAATAAATGGGCCGCATGGACGCTACATTATTTGTTCACCCAGCCCAGCAAATGGACTGTAATTCTAAAAAGAAGATCGAATTGACTGTAAATTCTGAAAAAATGGGTTGAATATGTGCCACATTTTTGGAGGCTGAAATGTGGGCCAATAAGTCGAAGCCAATGCAAGTCATTGTCCACTTAGTTAACAAATGATTCTGACTTCGTTAGCCGTTGGATTTACATGCAACGACCGGCATCCATCATCAATCTCTCGTCTTCTTCCTCTAGCGGCCCTGAGACCACCTGCTCCCGCCTCCTGCTGCTAGCAGCTCTGCTTAGCATGCTTCATTGTGAAGCGCTACCCCACCGCCGGCCAGGCCATCCCTCCACCCCTCCACATCTTCTGTTCTTCTACACCGACTGCCGAACCACACCGCACCAGAACCAATTAACCCTCGTACACCTCTCCGTCTGCGACTCCACTCCCGCGTCTTCCCATCTCCGGCTCATTGCTATCTGGGGCCTCGTCGTCGTCCACCACCCTGGATGCACTCGACGCGGAGTGGTCAACATGGTCAACGAACGACATCCATCGGAAGTGGACTGTACGTGGAGAGGCCGACAGCTGGGTCCATAGCCGCACGCAAGGAAATGCCTCCTTATTACGCGCAAAATTATAATTCCTCCACCTGACAGCTGGGACCCACCGCAAGGGCCTCTGTATTTCGCGAAAAAACATCCCCCCCCCCCCGCTGACAGGTCAGACCCACCAGCTATATCTTCGTATGCAAGGAAGTGTCTCCTTATTACGCACAAAAAAATGAATACCCCTGCTAGCTGGGACCCACCATAGTGGGAGGCTGACTTCTGGGCCTATTAAGTTGACGGGGACAGAGGGCTTTGTCAACTTAGTCAATATGAACAATTTTAACTGAAGTGACCGTACGATGTCCATCCAACGGCCGTAGTGCTTCTTCAACCTCTGGTCTTCTTGCTCTAGCCTCCCAAACTAGCGCCGGTCGTGCCGCGTGCTCCTGCCTCCCGTGGCCGGCTGTGATGCCACAGAGGCCTCACCGTCCCCTACTACTCCCACTGCTGGCCAGGCCATCACTCCACTCACCCACACCTCCTGTTATTCTGCATCGACGGCAGCCTCACACCACAGCCGAACCAGTGAACCCTCATACTCCTCTCCGCGTGGGCATCCACTGTCGCGTCTTCCCCTGCTCCACGTCGTCCCCTTCCTAGGCCTCGCCGTCATCCATCGCCCTGGTGCTCTCGGCGCGGCGTGGTCAATGTGGTCAAGGAACGACTTCCATCAGAAGAGTACTGTACGTGGAGAGGCTGACAGTTGGGTCCACGAGCACAGCAAGGAAGTGCCTCCTTATTACGTGGAAAATAATGATTCCTCCACCTGACAGCAGGGACCCACCAGATGGGCCACCGTATTTCGTGAAAAAAAACGTTCCCCCCTGACTGCCGGGACCCACCAGCTACATCTTCGCACACAAGGAAGTGCCTGACAGTCGGGACCCACCTAGTCGAAGCATACGTAGCATTGTCATTCTGGTCGTGAACGTGTACGTACATACTGGTCGATCGGTGTGTCTGCAGGCTGCAGCGATGAACCGTGGCCATGTAAGGAAGTGAAGGAAATATGCCCTAGAGGCAATAATAAAGTTATTATTTATTTCCTCATATCATGATAAATGTTTATTATTCATGCTAGAATTGTATTAACCGGAAACATAATACATGTGTGAATACATAGACAAACATTGTGTCACTAGTATGCCTCTACTTGACTAGCTCGTTGATCAAAGATGGTTGAGTTTCCTAGCCATAAACAAGAGTTGTCATTTGATTAATGGGATCACATCATTAGGAGAATGATGTGATTGACTTGACCCATTCCGTTAGCTTAGCACTTGATCGTTTAAGTTTACTGCTATTGCTTTCTTCATGACTTATACATGTTCCTATAACTATGAGATCATGCAACTCCCGATTGCCAGAGGAACACTTTGTGTGCTACCAAACGTCACAACGTAACTGGGTGATTATAAAGGTGCTCTGCAGGTGTCTCCGATGGTACTTGTGGAGTTGGCATAGATCGAGATTAGAATTTGTCACTTCGATTGTCGGAGAGGTATCTCCGGGCCCTCTCGGTAATGCACATCACTATAAGCCTTGCAAGCAATGTGACTAATGAGCTAGTTGTGGGATGATGCATTGCGGAACGAGTAAAGAGACTTGCCAGTAACGAGATTGAGCTAGGTATTGAGATACCGACGATCGAATCTCGGGCAAGTAACATATCAATGACAAAGGGAACAACGTATGTTGTTATGCAGTTTGACCGATAAAGATCTTCATGGAATATGTAGGAACCAATATGAGCATCCAGGTTCCGCTATTGGTTACTGACCAGAGACGTGTATCGGTCATTTCTACATAGTTCTTGAACCCGTAGGGTCCCCATGCTTAAAGTTCTGTGACGATCGGTATTATGAGTTTATATGTTTTGATGTACCGAATGTAGTTCGGAGTCCCGGATATGATCACGGACATGACAAGGAGTCTCGAAATGGTCGAGACATAAAGATTGATATATTGGAAGCCTACATTTGGACATCGGAAGAGTTCCGGGTGAAATCGGGATTTTACCGGAGTACCAGGGGGTTACCGGAACCCCCGGTGGATGTAATGGGCCTTTGGGGCCTTAGTGGTGAAGAGAGAGGGCAGCCGGGAGGTGGCGTGCGGCCCCCCTTACCCCAGTCCGAATTGGACAAGGGAAGGGGGCGGCGACCCCCTCTCCTTCCTTCTCTCCACCTCCTCCTTCCCCCTTCTCCTACTCCTACTAGGAAAGGAGGAGTCCTACTCCCGGTGGGAGTAGGACTCCCCCTTTGGCGCGCCCTCCTTAGCCGGCCGCCTCTCCCCCCTTGCTCCTTTATATACGGGGGCAGGGGGCACCTCTAGACACACAAGTTGATCATTGATCTCTCCCAGCCGTGTGCGGTGCCCCCCTCCACCATAATCCACCTTGGTCATATCGTAGCAGTGCTTAGGCGAAGCCCTGCGACGGTAGCTTCATCAACATCGTCACCACGCCATCGTGCTGACGAAACTCTCCCTCGAGCTCTACTGGATCGTGAGTTCGCACCGAGCTGAACGTGTGCTGAACGCGGAGGTGTCGTACGTTCGGTACTGAGGATCGGTCGATCATGAAGACGTATGACTACATCAACCGCATTGTCATAATGCTTCCGCTTAACGGTCTACGAGGGTACGTGGACGACACTCTCCCCTCTCGTTGCTATGCATCACCATGATCTTGCGTGTGCGTATGACTTTTTTTGAAATTACTACGTTCCCCAACAGGAAGGGCACGTGTTGTAGTAGAGGCGTGCACATAGCATGTACACGTACGTACAGCCAAGGTGCAAGAAAGTAAATACGGACACGTACGTACATACAGGAGGTGTCTCGAACGCCTACTCGCGCATACGTATGGCTAGGGCTCGTGTACATGGCTAGGTCGGAACGGAGAAACAACTTCGTCGTCGTGTTCATGGGGAGGCAACGGAATGCGTCGTGTTCATCAGGAGGCAACGGAATACGTCATGTTCATCGGGAGCCAACCGGCTTGGATGGAAAAGCCAATCAAAACAAGGTCTGGCGTGCCGTACAACGGAGGAAACGTCATTGTGTTCGACTGGCCACGGTCGAAACGAGATCATGTTCATCGGGAGGGGTCTGGCGTACCGCAAAACGGAGGAAACAGACTTCTCTTGGACCTCCAACGGTCGAAACATGGTCCTGTTGATCGGGAGGGGTGTGGCGTATCGTAAAACGGAGGAAACGGACTTGTGTTGGAGCGCTACGGTCAAAACGGGGGTCCTGTCCATCGGGAGGGGTGTGGCGTACCGCAGAACGGGACTCCACGGGATACTGTTCATCTTCATCATCGACTGCCTCCACGGGCTATGGTTCATCCACTGTCGACCTCCTCTAGCCTCCACCTGTGACTGTTCATCCACGTGCTCCTGTTCATCCAGCCTCCACCGCTCCTCCACCGGCTACTGTTCAACCAGCCCTCTCCACGGGGTCCTGTTCAACCAGCCCTCCACGGGCTACTGTTCATCCAGCCCTCCACCGGCTACTGTTCAACCAGCCCTCCATGGGGTCCTGTTCATCCAGCCCTCCACAGGGTCATGTGCATCCAGCCCTCCACAGGGTCCTGTTCATCCAGCGGCAATGGCCTCTACTACCACGGGGTCCTGTTCATCCAACCCCCCACCAGGAACTATTCATCCAAAACCCCCCAATAACGCTCACTGTTCATCAAGGGAACGAGGCAGTAGGGTTCGATCGACTTCAATTAGCAGCAGTAGCGAAGGAATCACTCGGGTTCAGTTAACAGCAAGGGATCGATCGTTCGGGTTCAGTAACGTAGCTAGTGCAATCGCTCGGGTTCAGTTAGAGCCCAACGCCTCGCCCGGGTTCAGTTAGAGCGCAACGTCTCACACACACACACACATACGTGTATGAGAGAAACGTGCATCGCTCGGCCCCCGACCACCCACCGTAGCCGGGAACTCCCCGATATTTTCCCCGCCCTCGCTTCTACCACTTTTTTTTCCTTCATGCACGGCCCAAAGAATGTCATCCAGCCGCGTCTCCGTCCTGCCCAGGACCGAAAGCCCATTTTCTGTCATGATTTTTTGTCATAGAAGTAGGAGCCCACCACATCTGTGATGATACCGGGTTTTGTCACAATTATCGTCATAGAAGTGTCATAAGCATGACATGAAAAAATTCGTTCGGCCCAAAATGTCACAGATGTGTCTTTTTTGTAGTGGTACAAGTGAACACATGTAAAGGAGATGATTCACCTTTATGTATGTGAAGTAGATGTGGCACGTGTCACTTTCTAAATGAACTCTTGACATGGTGATGTCCATAGGATGCTCTGCATCATCCCCTCCCCCTTGGAAAAGATCCGACCAAAATCCAAATCGCCAGGGGCCTCTTGCTCGCCCTAATGGGTAGTGGGGCCCACAGTTACCCCTTGACCTACCTCCGCCTCTATAAATACTCTAAAATCCCCAAAACCCTAGGGGAGTCGATGAAAACCTTTTTCCGTCACCACAAGTTCCAGAACCATGAGATCCAATATAGAGGCCTTTTCTGGCACTCTGCCGGAGGGGGCAACTATCACGGAGGGGTTCTTCATCATCCTTGCTGCCCCTCCGATGATGCGTGAGTAGTTTACCACAGACCTACGGGTCCGTAGTTAGTAGCTAGATGGCTTCTTCTCTCTTTTTGATCTTCAATGTTCTCCTCGATGTTCCTGGAGATCTATTTGATGTAACTCTTTTTTTGCGGTGTGATTGTTGGGATCCGATAAATTGTGAGTTTATGATCAGATCTATCCATGAATATTATTTGAGTCTTCTCTGAACTCTTTTATGCATGATTGTTATAGTTTCATACTTCTTCGATTTAGTTGTCTGGTTTGGCCAACTAGATTGATTTCTCTTGCCATGGGAAAGGTGCTTTGTGATGGGTCAATTTTGTGGTGCTCAATCTCAGTGACAGAAAAAGACATGACACGCATGTATCGTTGTTATTAAGGGTAAAAAGATGGGGTTTACTCATACGCGAGTTTATCTTGTCTACATCATGTCATCTTGCCTAATGCATTACTTCATTTTTTTCATTAACTTAATACACTAGATGCATGCTGGATGGCGGTCGATGTGTGGAGTAATAGTAGTAGATGCAAAATCATTTCAGTCTACTAATCTTGGATGTGATGCCTATATACATGATCATTGCCTTAGATATCATCGTAATTATTTGCTTTTCTATCAATCGCCCAACAGTAATTTGTTTACTCACCGTAGCTATTTTCTCGAGAGAAGCCTCTAGTGAAAACTATGGCCCCGGGTCTATTTCCTATCATATATTAAAATCAAAAATACCTTGTTGTAATTTTTGTGTGTGTTGTAGTTAGATCTATTTATCTTATCTCATACAATTTAATCTATCTCAATACCATTGAGGGATTGACAACCCCTTTACACGTTGGGTTGCAAGTATTTGTTGTTTGTGTGCAGGTATTGTTTACATAGTGTTGCTTGGTTCTCCTACTAGATTGATAACCTTGGTTTCATAACTGAGGGAAATACTTACCTCTGCTGCATCATCTCCTCCTCTTTGGGGAAATACCAACGCAGATTAAAAGCATCAGTTACCATCAGGGGATAAACAAGCTAGCTCCCTTATCTTGACTTGGAGGATACGCCAAGGCTTCGGAGGCTTCCTACCCGAACACGAAATCGCTTATAGCTCGGCCTCCCAATGATGGATCAAGAGTGGCCTAACTGTCCGGCCTACGAGAGATAGACCGGCAGCCCAGGGACCCCTTAGTCTGGGACACCCTCAGAGAGACCACATGCCTGAAGACCACAAGGCAATTTGCATGCATCATGGTGAAGGTGTTTGGACAAGAATAACTGCAACATCCAATTGAAGAGCTCCCAGAATTGTTTTGTCAATTGAAGCATCAAGAGGTTTCCAGGGTATGCTCGGTTCAGTTGATTGCATGCATTGGCGATGGAAAAACTGTCCCAAAGGTTTGCAATGGCAGTACCAAGGTCACACTAGAGAGGTCACTATCATACTTGAAGCAGTGACATCAAAGGTCTTTGCAGAGTTGACATACTTCCGTTGGCACGTAGGGTCATGTCATGGATCTAAGACTGATAGTAGAATGGGGGTAGGTATGAGGAGGCAAGATCCTAGCTATGGAGTAGTTGTACACATGAGTTTACGAGTTCAGGCCCTTCGCGGAGGAAATAACAACCCTACGTCTTGGTGCCCTGAGGTGGTCGACTGGATTGTATGTGTTTGTGAGTTTACAAAGGATGTGAACCCCTGTCCCGGAGGAGGGGTGGCGTATATAGAGTGCGCCAGGACCCCAGCTCCCCTCCGTTACGCGGGGTTCAATGTACATAAAGAAGGAGCGTTACAGGTGACATCTGTATTAAAGTGCTATAAATGATAATTAAGTCTATGGGTAAACGCTCGACCGTTGCGGTGTAGAGTGACTTTAGACCTTCTGTTTGTCGAGTGATTTCTGTGACGGTCGAGTGACATTGATTCTTCCGAGTGGAATGTCTCTGGTCGAGTGGATGATGGTACCCTTTGAATGCTTCTGGCTTTAGGGTGATGTCCTTGGGGAGGGCATCTAGGTTAGGCCCATGACCCTACCCTAGGTACATAGCTTCATCATTAGCCCCCGAATGGTTCGGGGCTTGAGTGGAGAAGGAGTTGAGAATTCCTCCGATTCAATTTTCGTGCTCCGGGAGTGACTTATTGCGACCAAGCGAACGATCATGATGATCTCAACTTCTTTTCAGTCGCCTTGAACCATTCTTGAATCTGCCGAGTGAACTTTATTGCGATGTCTTGAGTACTGATATGGAAAAGATATACTGTCTGACAGGTTGCCTTGCTGCGCACGGATATTGTGGGATTCGGATTTGGGGAAGCGCACGGGATGGGGAAGGCCGCAGTAATCGGAAGGGATTAGGTGAGGCCGCCTCGATCACCACGCCACCTTTTTCGCCACATACCTCGCGCGTGACTGTTGCGGGATTTGATTGGATCGTCCGGACCCACAGGTCAGCCACACGGAAGCAGCCCCATATAAGTGCGTCAGATTGGGGTTTTGTGCATAGCGTGTCCCTATTCTTCTCCTTTCTCCTCTGCTTTCTCCGCCATCCCATCTCCACTCCCAGCGTCGCTGCTCCGTCGAGTTTCGCCTGCGGCCATGGGGAAGGAGAAGACAGTGGCTCTGGAGCGCGCGAAGAAGGCGACGACGAAGGCGAAGGGGAAGAGGTCCAGCCGGGGCGGATCCTCATCAAGGTCTGGCCTGCCGCGCGGCTGGATCCAGGGCGATTCTATCCGATCGACGATCAGCCAAGATGACATCGGCGATCTGGTCGAGGGAGGGCTGATTCCTCACGAATCGGCGCGGCTCCCGGAAGGAGAGACTGAACCGCGTCTGCGAGATGGTGAGTACGTACTCCTCGCAACTCATGTCGACCGTGGATTTTCTCTGCCTCCACATCCTTTCTTCTGGGGATTACTGAACTTCTTTGGAGCACAACTTCACCATTTCAATCCCAACTCCATCGTATATCTTGCCGCCTTCGTATCCATGTGCGAGAACTTCTTAGATTGTAGGCCACACTTGGGTCTTTTCAAGCACATTTTCACTTTCCATTCTCAGTCGGTCAAGAAGGCCAATCCGAGTGACGAGAAAACACACGTGATTCAGATGTGTGGGGGTCTTGGGATTCAGATGAGGAACAAAAGCACTTTCCCTGCCATGATCCTTCCCGAGTCGGGCCGGGGTTGGCAGTCGACCTGGTTTTATTGTAAAGACCAGCCGACTCCAGGTCAGTCAACCGGGCTCCCTGCCTTTTCCATGGCTCGGGTCGAGAAGCCTTCCGCATTGAAAGTGATCCCATAGGAGAGAGCGCAGGTGAAGGTGTTGGTCGAGCAGGTGGTCTAGCTCGTCCGGGACGGCGTGACCGGTATGGATCTGTTGGAGGTATTCCTCAAACGACGCATCCAACCGCTCCAAGCTTGCGATCATCCAATGTGGATGTACTCGGGCATTGAGGATTCCAGTCGGATCCACTCGGAGGAGATCAACGAGGGCACGGTGGAGAAGTGGCTGAGAGGCATCGCAGGCAACAAGGATAACCCCAGGGGGTCCAGGAGGGTCGCTCCATTCGACAATTCGCGCCAGCCAGACCAGGTCTGACTCTGGATTGCCAAGTACTTTTTTGATTAATCATGTAACCTCCTGTTGACGACTAGTTGTTTTTAGCTTTGCTTGTTATCTTTCAGGCTCTTACTGAGATCTATTCAATGCCCAACGGAGAGCAGGAGCAGGACTCGGAGGAGGAGGCGAGTGGAGGCGATAGCGATGAGTGGCACTCGGACGAGGAGGATGGTGAGGAGAGCGGCGACCCAAGTGACGAAGAAGAGGTCGACTCGCCTCCTCGCAGAGAAAAAAGGTCCAAGCATGCTCACGATCCGGAAAGCCTCCATGCAACGGTGGCCGCACCGACTGGGCAGTCTTCAAAGCATCCTCGGACGTCCTCTCCAGTGCCGACTGAGAAAACACCGAAGCAATCAAAAGCTGCACCTCCTCCAGCTCTGAAACCACCGAAGGTTGCATCATCCAAACCTCCAAAGGCTTTGCCCAAGATCAAAATGGTCATTCCTACTATCTCTGGGTAATAATCTGACCTGATTCTTTGGTTGACTCGGTGTAACAAACATGACCGACTGAATATTGAAATTTACAGAGCTGCCACCTCTGGGACTTCCACCCGCCAGTATGAAGACGAGGACATGGAAGATGCAGTCACCTCCAACCCGGGTACAATTCTCGTGATCTTGTTCTCGATTGTATGGTCGATTAAATTCTGGTGACTCATCTAGGGTCGGCTAATTTCTTTGCAGCTCCTCCCAATGTCATTGAGCTTCCAGATGATGACGAGGACGTGCCGCCGAGGCCCAGGAAGAAGAAGGCAATAGCTAGCAAGACATCCCAGTCGGAGCCGGTGGCGGAGCGGGTAGTTCAACAGCTCAAAGATGCGAGTAAGATTTCTGTAACCTTTGCTGACCCAGTGTCGAGTGCGCGCCCCGCATCGTCGACTGCACCAGAGCTTGTTTCAACCATCCAACCTCATGCCTCGGATCGCCAAGCCGTTGCGTCTGGACCGTCCGTCCCCTTCTTTGCCACTCATCATGTTCCAGAAAGCCAGTCGGACGCCGCTGCGGAGGCCATTCGTCAGGCTGGCATAATGATGGAGCGGGTGAAGGCGATGCACGAAAGCAGTCAGGCTGCTTATGATGCCAGTGCGGCTCTTCGAGCCAATGTCCACGTAAGTTAACTCCCGACTAAACTTGTTCTTTTAGGATATGCTACCCGAATATTTTCCTTTGCGCAATCTTTCATTGTCTTGCACTTCGAGATTGTACACCCACTGGGTGCTTTGTCATCCTTTTTTTTGTACTCGGTCTGGGCGGACCAGCCGAGTGGAATCCGAACCAGTGGGGGCACGCCAAGTGCACCCACTGGGTGTAGTCCCGGAGACCGCAGTCGACTGCTGGCAGTCGGTTGGGGTCTGAGCACTTCTTTCTCTCCTTTTTTTTGTACTCGGTCTGGGCAGACCAGCCGAGTGGAATCCGAACCGGTGGGGGCATGCTAAGTGCACCCACTGGGTGTAGTCCCCGAGACCGCAGTCGACTGCTGGCAGTCGGTTGGGGTCTGAGTAGTCTTGAAGTTTTATTTACTCGAAAGTAAATAATCTTTAATCTTGTCGATTGATATGTCTTTTACTCACTGTAGAAATCTTGTACGCTTATCTCCAAGTTCGCCGAATTTGAGGAAAACCAGAGGCAACTCAACCTTGACCTGGAGTTGGCTCGGCAGAACTTAAAGAAGGCTCAAGATGAAGTCACTGGTATGGAAGGTAACGACTTGTCGACTGCTTATCTTGACCATCCTTCAAGTTATCTCTTCATTCTTCTGTTTGATCTAAATGTGTATTTTGCAGAGAAAATGAGGTTGTCCCTGGAGAAGAAGGACTTGGACCTTGCAGCTGCGCAGAAGGAGGCTCAGGAGAAGACTGCCCTTGCTGACCAGAAACTGGCTTCGGTCGAAGCGCTAGAGGAGGAAATCAACAAGTTGAAGTCATCTCTCACTGAATCCAATCGAGAGGTGACTCGTCTGAAAAAAGATAGTGGCTCTGAACGACCAGCTGGAAAGAATGACTCGTAGGAGGAATGATTTGGAGGCTTATCTGAAAGCACTCGCCAAGAAACTCTTTCTTATGCTCGAAGGTATCCCCTTTTTACCCGACTGTTTTACTGTTTGCAAGTTAGTCCTGACCAGTCGACTCATTAACTCCTTGACTCTGCAGAATTCTGCCAAAACTTTGAAGAGGAGACTGGACGGATCGAGACGGGCTTGGACCCTATTCTTTCTCCAGTCGGCGACGAGGCTGCCATGAATGTGCTTCGACTGGAATCCCGCGTCACCAGTGTTACAAGTTATCTTGCCCGTCTGAAGGTGGCAGTTTCACGCATCGACTCATCACTCTGGCCAAGGACAACTCTTCATAATGATCTCGAGTCTCTGATGACTTGGCTCAATGAGGTCCCCGGTCGAGTGCAGGAATGGAAGAAGTCCTCTGCCTGATGCGGCGCTGACGTGGCCCTGTCGATGGTTAGGGTCCACTTCAAAGAAGCTCGAGAAGAGAAGCTAGCGGCGATCAAGGTCGCCAACACAAAAAGGCATGACTTCCAATCCTTCATGGAGACTTTCATTGCTGCTGCCACTCGGATCACGGACGGGATCGATTTGGACGAGTTCGTCAAGCCTGCAAGTCCTCCTCCTGCCGAGTGAACAAACTTGATACTTAAACTTGCTTTAAATTTGCCTCGGAATGTCGAGTGGTTTTTGTAACCATTAAACTCCTTCGGGCCTGACGCCCAAGTACTTTTATCTTCGTCCTGATACTTTTGAGATTTTATCTGATCTTGGTTTATCTTCTGCATGTGCTTGCGTTTGCCTTCGAGCGGAACTTATTCTTCACTCGAAATATTCTTTGAGATGCAACTCTGAGGGAGATATCCCAGTCGATCTGCGCCTCGTCATCCTTGCGGATAGGGATGGAGCGCTCATTGTACTTGTGGCACAGCTCTAAAGAGAGGTTTGCAGTCGACCTGCACCTCGTCATCCTTGCGGATAGGGATGGAGCGCACATTGTACTTGTGGCGCAGCTCCGTGGAGAGGATTGCAGTCGACCTGCACCTCGTCATCCTTGCGGATAGGGATGGAGCGCACATTGTACTTGTGGCGCAGTTCCATGGAGAGGATTGCAGTCGACCTGCACCTCGTCGTCCTTGCGGATAGGAATGGAGCTAACATTGTACTTGTGGTGCAGTTCCGTGGAGAGGATTGCAGTCGACCTGCACCTCGTCGTCCTTGCGGATAGGGATGGAGCGCACATTGTACTTGTGGCGCGGCTCCGTGGAGAGGATTGCAGTCGACCCGCACCTCGTCATCCTTGCGGATAGGGATGGATTTTCAACTTAGGCGAGTACTAGACTGCAGCTAAGCCCCCGAGTGTGAGGTTTGCTCATCACTCGGTAGGTTTTTAGAAACTTAGGCGAGTACTGGACTGCAGCTAAGCCCCCGAGTGTGAGGTTTGCTCATCACTCGGTAGGATTTTTGAAACTTAGGCGAGTACTGGACTATAGCTAAGCCCCCGAGTGTGAGGTTTGCTCATCAGTTGGTAGGATTTTTGAAACTTAGGCGAGTACTGGACTGCAGCTAAGACCCCGAGTGTGAGGTTTGCTCATCACTTGGTAGGATTTTTGAAACTTAGGCGAGTACTGGACTACAGCTAAGCCCCCGAGTGTGAGGTTTGCTCATCACTCGGTAGGATTTTTGAAACTTAGGCGAGTACTGGACTGCGACTAAGCCCCCGAGTGTGAGGTTTGCTCATCACTCGGTAGGATTTTTGAAACTTAAGCGAGTACTGGACTGCAGCTAAGCCCCCGAGTGTGAGGCTTGCTCATCGTTCGGTAGGATTTTTTCAACTTAAGCGAGTACTGGATTGCAGCTAAGCCCCCAAGTGAGAGGCTTGCTCATCACTCGGTAGGATCTTTTCAACTTAGGCGAGTACTGGACTGCAGCTAAGCCCCCGAGTGAGAGGCTTGCTCATCACTCGGTGGGATTTTTTTTAACTTAGGCGAGTACTGGACTGCAACTAAGCCCCCGAGTGAGAGGCTTGCTCATCACTCGGTGGGATTTTTTTTAAACTTAGGCGAAATGGATTCGCAGCTAATCCACCGATTGAGAGGCTTGCTCATCACTTGGTAGGGTTTTTTAAACTTAGGAAAAACGGATTCATAGCTAAGCCACCCACTGGGGATTTTTTTTTCAACTTAGGCGAAACGGATTCGCAGCTAAGCCACCGAGTGAGAGGCTTGCTCATCACTTGGTAGGGTTTTTTAAACTTAGGCGAAACGGATTCACAGCTAAGCCACCCATTGGGGGATTTCAGAAACAAGCGTAAGCAATCGACAATCATTTTAGAAGACTGTAAAAACACTTGTCTTTGATAAACAAACTACAAAGGTGCTTCTTATTACATCCCAATAGACTAAGTGCTTAAGTATAAAAGGGGCAGAGCAGCTCCGCATTCCAAGCTCGCGGCTCGTCTTTCTTGTGCTCGACGTTGTAGAGGTGATACACTCCATTGTGGAGCACTCTGGTGACAACGAAGGGGCCTTCCCAGGAAGGAGCAAGCTTGTGTGGTTTCTGCTGATCCACTCAGAGAACCAAGTCTCCCTCTTGAAATGCTCGACCCCTCACGTTTCTGGCATGGAATCGACGTAGGTCTTGCTGATAGATGGTTGATCGGATCAAGGCCATCTCTCTTTCTTCTTCCAGGAGATCAACTGCATCTTGCCGTGCCTGTTCTGCTTCTTCTTCTGAGAAAAGCTCGACTCGGGGCGCATTGTGGAGCAAGTCACTCGGAAGTACAACTTCGGCTCCATAAACCAAGAAAAAGGGGGTTCTGCCAGTCGACCGATTGGGAGTTGTCCTCAATCCCCACAATACTGATGGAAGTTCATCGACCCAAGCTCTTGCTGCATGTTTGAGGTCACGCATCAGTCGGGGTTTCAGTCCTTTGATAATCAATCCATTTGCTCTTTCAGCTTGCCCATTCGACTGGGGGTGGGCGACTGAGGCATAGTCGACTCGAGTACCTTGGGAAGCACAGAAAGTTCTGAACTCATCAAAATCGAAGTTTTACCCATTGTCAGTGATGATGCTGGGTGGAACACCATATCTGAATGTTAACTCTCTGATGAAGCTGACAGTAGTACTGGCTTCAAGGTTCTTGATAGGCTTGGCTTCAATCCACTTGGTGAACTTGTCGACTGCTACAAGCACATGAGTGAATCCAATCCTACCAGTCCTTAGAGTTCCAACCATATCCAATCCCCAAACAGCAAAAGGCCAGACAAGTGGAATGGTCTTCAGGGCCGACACAGGCTTGTGAAACATGTTGGAGTAAAACTGGCAACCTTCACATTTGTCGACTATTTCTTTTGCCATGTCATTTGCCCGTGGCCAGTAAAATCCCGCTCGGTATGCTTTAGCCACAATGGTCCGAGAGGACGCATGGTGACCACAGGTCCCCGAGTGGATGTCATTGAGGATCACTCGACCTTCTTCAGGTGTTATGTATTTCTGGCAAACTCCAGTCACACTTTCTCTGAACAACTGTCCTCTTATCACAGTAAAGGATTTAGATCGACGAACGATCTGTCGAGCCTCTTCTTCATCCTCTGGGAGTTCCTTTCTAAGAATGTACGCGATATATGGTACTGTCCAATCGGGGTGATGACCAAAACCTCCATAATCAAATCGACCACGGCTGGAACCTCGATTTCAGTTGGATCGATGACACTCTTCTGCTGCGGGGGCTCTTCAGTGAAGGGATCTTCTTGAACTGAAGGTGTATGAATATGCTCCAGGAACACATTGCTGGGAATGGCTTCCCTTTTGGAGCCTATCTTTGCCAGATCATCGGCTGCTTGATTTTTCAGTCGAGGGATGTGATGGAGCTCTAACCCCTCAAACCTCTTTTCTAACTTTCTCACTGCATTGCAATAACCAGTCATAGCTGGGCTTCTGACGTCCCACTCCTTCATCACCTGATTGACCACTAAATCCGAGTCGCCATAGACCATGAGGCGACGGACGCCAAGTGAAATGGCCATACGCAACCCGTACAGAAGTGCCTCATATTCAGCTTCACTGTTGGAGGAGTCAAAGTGAATCTGGAGAACATAGCTGAGTTTGTCACCATGGAGGGATACCAACACCACCCCAGCACCGGAACCATTCAGCATCTTGGACCCATCGAAGAACATGGTCCAATGCTCCGAGTGAATTTGGGCCAGAAGTTGCTGTTCGATCCACTCGGCGAGGAAATCAGCTACTGCTTGGGACTTGATAGCTTTCTTTGCCTCAAATTTGATGTCCATGGGAAGGAGTTCAATCGCCCACTTTGCCACTCGACCAGTTGCATCTCTGTTGTTCAGAATCTCTAATAATGGAGCGTCGCTGGCGACTGTAATGGAATGATCAGAGAAATAGTGTGCAACCTTATTCGTGGTCATGTAAATCCCATAAACAAGCTTCTGATAATGTGGATATCTTTACTTCGACGGAGTCAGAACTTCAGAAACATAATATACTGGGCGCTGAACTTTATAGGATTTTCCTTCTTCCTCCCACTCGATCGTGAGTACTGTACTAATAACTTGTCCAGTGGCTGCAATATAAAGCAGTAAAGGCTCTTTGCTGATTGGTGCAGCAAGCACCGGCTGGGTGGAAAGCAGGGCTTTGAGCTCTGCAAATGCCGCATCAGCTTTGGGAGTCCACTCGAACTTATCAGACTTCTTTATCAGTCGGTAAAGAGGCAATGCCTTTTCACCGAGGTGGGAAATGAATCGACTCAAGGCGGCCAAACAACCAGTAAGCTTCTGGACGTCGTGCACACGCACAGGGTGTTTCATCCAAAGTATAGCACCAACTTTCTCTGGGTTAGCGTCGATCCCTCATTCGGAAACGAGGAAACCGAGTAACTTTCCGCCAGGAACTCCTAATGTGCACTTTGATGGATTAAGTTTGATATCATATCTTCTAAGATTGGCAAAGGTTTCAACAAGGTCAGCTAGCAGGTCGGAACCTTTACGTGACTTGACCACAATGTCATCCATGTATGCTTCCACATTCCGACTGATTTGAGTGAGCAGACACTTCTGGATCATCCTCATGAATGTGGCTCCGGCGTTCTTTAAGCCGAATGGCATGGTGACATAATAGAAGCATCCGAATGGAGTGATGAAAGCCGTTTTTATCTCATCAGGTCCATACAGTCGGATCTGATGGTACCCGGAATAGGCATCCAAAAAAGACAAATGCTCACACCCCGCAGTTGAGTCGATGATTTGGTCGATGCGGGGGAGAGGAAAATGATCTTTCGGGCAGGCCCGATTGATATGCTTGAAGTCAATGCACATGCAAAGTGAATCGTCCTTCTTGAGGACCATGACAACATTGGCGAGCCACTCAGAGTGGTAGATTTCTTGGATGAACTCAGCTGCCAGGAGCCGAGCCACTTCCTCACCAATTACTTTTCTCTTCTGGACGGTGGACCGTCGGAGATGTTCCTTGACTGGTTTTACTTTTAGGTCGACTCGCAAACGATGCTCAGCCAGTCCCCTGGGTACACCCGGCATGTCAGAAGGTTTCCATGCAAAGATGTCCCAGTTCTCACGGAGGAACTGGATGAGCGCTTCTTCTTATTTGCTGTCGAGTATTGTTGAGATATGGGTCGGAGCAGGATTGGGATCGGTCGGGTGAATATGAATCAACTTCGTTTCACCGGACGACTGAAATGCAGAATCTTTGGAAGGCTTCTTGGCTCACAGCAAATCACTCGGATCTGCATTTTTCTGATATTCTTGCAGTTCTACTACTGCTATTTGTGCATCGACAATTTTTGAGCCCTTTTGGAAGCACTCTTCTGCCTTCTGTCGATTACTAGTGACAGTGATTACTCCTCTAGGACCAGGCATCTTCAATTTGAGATACACGTAACATGGCCGAGCCATAAAACGTGCATAAGCAGGCCTACCCAGAATAGCATGGTAAGCACTCTTGAAATCCACTACCTCAAATGTCAACTTTTCCTTGCGGTAATTCTTGGAATCACCGAAAACCACATCAAGGGCGATCTGGCCGAGTGACTGAGCCTTCTTGCCAGGTATAACGCCGTGGAAACTCATGTTGCTTTCACTAAGCTTGGACATCGGAATGCCCATTCCCTTCAAAGTTTCAAGGTTTCATTCGGCTTCTGAACACATGACTGTAATTCTTTCAACCCTGCTGGCCTTTTGCAAGTACATTCAAAGGTTCTAACAAACACTCAAGCAAGTTCCTCCCAACTATATATGCTGCCAGGAGCCAACTGATTCAACCATGCTCTGGCTAAGCCCTCCAACATCAAGGGAAGGTGCTTCATTGCCACATCATCATTGCCGCCACCAATCTGCACAGCCACTCGGTAGCCCTCAAGCCAAGTGTCTGGCTTGGACTCGCCGGTGAACTTGCTGACTCCAGTCGCCAACCTGAAGTTGGGGGGAATCACTGCTGCTCTGATGGCTCTGCTGAAACACTCGGGTCCTGAAACGTGCACCCTGCTTCCAGTCGGATAATCCCTATCGTGGCCTTCTCTGTGAGCTCTGTTCCTATCAACCAGACCTTGAACGAGAATAGATCTTGCATCGAAGCCTGGCTCTCTGGGGTCGACCGGAATTCTTCGTTCGCTGATGTGGGGGCGCCTGTCATCTTGCCGCCGAGGCACGTATGACCCACTCCTCGGAGGAGGCGTGGGCGCTCGACGGCGGTCATCATGGTCAAGTCGATGATCATACTGCTCATGGTTCCTGTATTAATCTTGCTTGTGCCCACGTCCCTCACGCCGCGGAGGCGATCTTGGGCTATCAGCAGATTGGACAGTATCTGCCACCACAGATCTGTTATGAATCCTATTCCGCAACTAAGATATTGTTGTATTCTGCTCTCCTGCTGCCCGGAGTAAAGCCCGGATCTGCATCAAACCTCGGCCAGCTTCTGACTGGGAAGGTTGAATTGACTCTGCTATTCGAGCTGCAGCTGTGAGATTCTGGATCGGAGTTCGGTATACCTGAGTCGGAGGCGGAAAAAGTTGTCGTCGACTGGACTCAGGAATCCGCTGCCGAGCACGCTCGTCGAGTGCGCGCTGGAGGTTCTCCAGTCGAGTGCGCTCAGCCAAGTTGGCCGGGCGCGCCTCCTCCAAGGCCTGGGCCTCGGGGGTTTCTCCAACGATAGGAGTGTGGAGTGCATCCATATTACGACGGCGAAGATCTTCCCTCCGCTGCGAAGAGAGGGGTTCGGGGCGGTACTCCTCGTGGACATGTGATGGGTCGCCGACGCCATCACCTCTGTCTTCACGGGGGAAACCAGGAGGACTGCTGGTCCATTGACCATCAAGACTTCTGCCGCGGGGTCGCTGCTGTCGCACTCGGATGCAGTCTCGACGGAGCCTGTCGACAGATCGAACATGCCGTAGAGAGTTTCATCGGGCTCGATCGCCGCGATTTGTGGGGTGGCCGATTGGCGGGCCACCGCATGTCTCACCCACCACTGAAGCCGTGACCGACCGGATTGCTGACGCCGGCGAACAACGGGAAGCGAGGATGCCGTAGGAGCCGACTGATACTGAGTAGATGGCTGTCGAAGAAGGACGCCGCGCGCATGCGTGGAAGTGCGTCGCCCTGCGGACGGGGAGCGCCTCAACGTCGAGTGGAGCCCCGTGGAGCCAAGCGGAGTCGTCGGCGATGAAGATGAGCGCGGCGAGACGGATCTCACGGCCTTTAGCCAATCCTCCGCCGGAAACCATGATGACGGGAATCGGAAGAATCGCAACTTCTCCAACAAACTACTAAGACACCTGCCCCAAGGTGGGCGCCAACTGTCGTGGATCTAAGACTAACAGTAGAATGGGGGGTAGGTATGAGGAGGCAAGATCCTAGCTATGGAGTAGTTGTACACACGAGTTTACGAGTTCAGGCCCTTCGCGGAGGAAGTAATAGCCCTACGTCTCGGTGCCCTGAGGCGGTCAACTGGATTGTATGTGTGTGTGAGTTTACAAAGGATGCGAACCCCTGTCCCGGAGGAGGGGGTGGCTTATATAGAGTGCGCCAGGACCCCAGCTCCCCTCCGTTACGCGGGGTTCAATGTACATAAAGAAGGAGCGTTACAGGTGACGTTTGTATTAAAGTGCTATAAATGATAATTAAGTCTATGGGTAAACGCCCGACCGTTACAGTGTAGAGTGACTTTAGACCTTCTGTTTGTTGAGTGATTTCTGTGACGGTCGAGTGACATTGATTCTTTCGAGTGAAATGTCTCTGGTCGAGTGGATGATGGTACCCTTTGAATGCTTCTAGTTTTAGGGTGATGTCCTTGGGGAGGGCGTCTAGGTTAGGCCCATGACCCTACCCTAGGTACATAACTTCATCAGGTCCTAACAACGACATCAATGTGCTCCAAGTTCAAGAGACTTTGTGATGGGGAGGCTCCGACATGCAACTATATCATCAATGAACACAGCTACAACATAGTGTACTACTTTGTCAATGGTATCTATTCTCAATGTGCAGCGTCTGTAAAGATTATATCCGATCTTTATAGTAGGAAACAATGTCTCTTTCTACAAATCCAAGAAGGTGCTATGAGGATGTCAAAAGGGCATTCATAGTGCTTCAACCTCATCGGGGTATTGTTTGTGGGGCTGTAATGATGCGGAAACTGGAGATACTTTGATAGTTGATGACATATTATGTAATCTTGCACAAAATTATTGTGAAGGATGAGGGCGAAGGAAAGCCCGGAGTTTAGGTCCACCTCCAGGAGCAAGAGCTAGAGCATGTTGCCAACTTTTGAGATGCATGATGACTTCGAAATCAGCAGGTACACATGCAATTTTTCATTGACCTTGCAGAGCATACGTGGATTCAACCTGAAAACTAATAAACTGTATATTTTATGTTTCAATTTATGCATTGTGATATTCATTACTCATGCCAATCATTGTAGTATGTATTTCTATGGATGAATACTTTTTATTTGTGTGTGATATTCACTGCTTATGTGCAATGACCGACGTGCATATGTTCATATGGATTTAAGGTTTTCAAAATAAGGATTATAATTATAAATGAAAACATTCGAGAGACGAATCAACACTAATCCGTGAACATATAGGAGCCCGGATTTGCGAGTCCGCGGTGGTAGACGCTCTGGATGCGACAAGCGCACACCGAATCCGTTGCAGCTGATGATTGCGAGATGATAAAATCGAGTGCGCGTCGTGCTTTACAACTGCACACCACCATCTTAGTCTAAACACGGGTTTACGTTAGTGTGGCCGATTTCTGAAAGAAAAAAGCGCATGCGACCGAATCGTCCGCACACGAACATCATGGGGCCTGAATTCCGTTCCCAGCTGATCATCAAAACTGTAAAATGCCCAAAAGGTTAGATGGAAAAACACTTTCCTTCTCCAGCAATCATTTGCGAGCAGTACCGAACCAAACCAGGATATGATGCGGTAAAAAAAAGACGGAACCAGGCCAGAACGGCCGCAGAATATCGCGCCGCCGGTAGTGGTGGTGGAGTAAACGCCAGCCGGGTCGCGGGCTTCCCGCGCGCGGGCTCACGGGCGTGTCGCTGCCGCGCGGGCCCGGCCGCAGCCCTGTCATTGACTGACAGAAGGAGACAGAACCACAAGTGGCACCCGTGCTCCATATATGCGCTCTGCCTCTGCCAGAGCACCAGAGCATTCCCGGTGCTCTGCTCCTCCCACCCGTGTCCGCGTCCTCTGCGGGAAGCTTTTGGAAGCTTCAAGGCATGAGGAGCAGTAGAGTCCGCGGAGGAGGCGGTGGTGGTGGTGGCGGAGAGGCCGCCGCCTTCCTCGCCGCGCTGCTGTGCGGCCTCCTGCTCTTGCTCGGCGCCGCCGACGCGCAGGGCATCCGGCGCCCCTCGGCCTACAAAACACTACGAGGTAAACGCCTCTCTCCTCCTTCTGTATTTGTTTCTGGGGGCAGAAGCACGGCTGAAGGAAGGCTCCTCCCTCGCCGACGTTAGTCGGATGGTTCCGGCAGGTTCTGGTTTTTGTTGGAGGCGACCTTCCGTGAGGTGAGACTGTGCGAGAACAGAGCGCGCGTCGAATTCCCCCTAAGATCCTACAGCGGGTGGGCGTAGCCGCCTTCGCTTCCATGAATCAGAAGGTAGGGGTGGCCCTCCCTCCTTCTGGTTCTGAAAACAACAATATTCAGACGGTTGATTTTTGATAACAAAAACCTACTACAAGGTTGATTGATAATCTCCGTGGGGTTAATTACTCCTGTTAATAAATAAATAAATAAAAGTACGTAAGGATGGTATTCTGAGCAATTATTCAGGAATTTGAATAACCGTGACTAATTGCTGTGCAGGTGATGCTCCCCTTGTTATCGCCCAAGGCGGATTTTCAGGGGTATTTCCTGATTCCAGCCAGGCCGCCTTTGCTTTCGCATTGCTTGCCAGCGCACCTGATACAAGCGTGTGGTGCGATGTGCAACTCACAAAAGATGGCGTTGGGATTTGCCTTCGAGACATAAATATGGCAAACTGCACCAATGCTGCAACAGCCTACCCTGCGAAAAAGAAGAAGTATGTCATCGATGGCGTGCCCAAAACTGGACACTTCTCTCTCGACTTCACCTATTCTGAGGTCCAAAACACTTACTGTGAGTACCACTTTCAGCTCTCTATTGAAGCATGTCATCTGTACATCTCAATTACGTACTACATGCTGGTAAACGTGGACGCTGGACCAATCTATCTATCTATCTATCTATAAACACACTATGCTTCCTAATTTTGAAGCTCTCTCATTCAATTGAGGCGTTCAATTTTGAATTTGGTTTACAAATTTTGGCTGGGTCAACGATTTTGAGAGGTTATTTTGAATTGGGTTCATAGTTTTTATTCGATTGAGATGTTCATTTTCAGATCTGCTTCACAATTTGGACTGGGTCAATGATTTCGATTGAGATGTCTAATTTTGAATTTGGTTCATGATTTTGACAAACTCAATGATTTCTCAAATCAATAAGCAACAACCAGCCTATAAAAACACATGAGTCCCGCAAACCCTCTCATCACCTGGAAAAAAAGGAATCGTCAACATGCAACACTGTAGCACCAATATAGTACACTCAGTCGTCAGTGCAAGAAACTTTCCCACATACATATGGATTTATAAGCAGATGACACAAAATCACACCTATAGAAAGGCCCCACCAAAATACCGCATTATAAATAAAGAAAACAATCAAACATACATTATCATCTTCCTCACGCATCAAATTTTATATATGAAATCCCGACAACACAAACGGCACAGCAAAGCACGCACAACCCTTATAGTAAGAACTAAAGTTACTGGCATGCCTTTCCTCTCGCTCTTTCGTTGTTTTACATAGACATTATATGTTTTATATTAGTTCTCTGCTCTTCTTTTCTTCAGATTGCATGATTTTTCATCGCTCCAGTTTCTTTAAAAAGGTTTGACCTGATGATATATTTGTAGCTATTCTTCTTACCTGATTATCCAATCTTTTGTGCAGTAACACAGGGATTTTATTCTCGCACCGACAGGTTTGATTCCATATATAATATCTTTTCCGTGACAGACTTGCAGTCCCATATCAAGCCGCCTTCCGTTTGGCTGAATGTTCAGGTAAAATTTACTGTTCTTGCAATTTTGCCTTTATCTGCTACTGTTGCTACTTCTTTGTCGAATCCCTTAAAATCTAACTTCTTCTTCACATGTGTAGCATGACGTCTTCTATTCGCAACATGGTTTGAACATGAGAAGATACATAGTTTCCATCCTAAAGAGTGTCTCTGTGAAGTATATTTCATCACCTGAGATAGGTTTCCTCAAAAGCATATCTAAAAGAGTTCGCGGCAGAACAAAGCTTGTGTTTCGCTTTCCTGATAACTTTCTGTCTGATCCTTCTACAAACCAAACCTATAGCTCACTGTCTAAGAACCTAACGTTTATTAAGACAATTGCTTCTGGTATCATGGTCCCCAAGAGCTACATCTGGCAAGTGACGAATGATAACTATCTGCTGCCTCCAACATCCTTTGTCCAAGATGCCCACAGGGCAGGGTTAGAAATATATGCATCTGACTTCGCAAATGATAGGATTATTCCCTATAACTACAGTTATGATCCCTTGCAAGAATACCTATCATTTATAAGTGATGGTGGCTTCTCCGTGGATGGTGTGTTAACAGACTACCCTATTACTGCATCCGAGGCTATTGGTAGGTTACTTAGTTTCACTTCTTTTTAAACCGAGTACTTATGAAATCATTGACTACAGTGTTGTTTCGACTTTCCGCTTCATCATGTTTTTTTTTCTTGAACCTTAACTAAGATCTTAACATATAGGGATAAAGGAATAACTCTGTAAATATACAATGACAAACAGCGTTATACCTGTGCATTGGTTGGAGACAAATGTGATCATGTTTTTTTTCTTTATCATGTCATCTTATTTGTACATCTATAAATGATTAAAGGATGTTTCTAACTTATGGCTGGAGACAAGTTAATTTTATGCCTTTTAACCTTTGAGCTTGATTGTGAATCATTCTCTTTTATCGTTTGAACTTGTGATCTCTTATTAAGCAAATGCACTAGATTACAATCATTCGCCTGTTGAACACATTTCTCTTTAACGCACTGCATCCTCGATAATCTTGCCTTCCCCTAAGCCATCCAACTTTAGACCTTTAGCCAATAAGCAGAAACATTGGACTTTGTACAAATGTAGCATGCATCAAATAATCAAAGGGATGTTTAAGAAAATGCAGAACACTTATTGATTGTTTATAAATATGTGAGCAATATAGTTTCTTCTCTTTGCTAATTCATTTGAATCTTCTTCTCTTCAGGCTGTTTTGCTAACTTGAATGAAAGTAAGGCGGATCATGGTATGTATATCTAGGCGTAAATCCTAGTACTTCTGCCAGCCATGGTGCTTGGATGCCTACAAGTTCAACTCTGTTTAATTGTTTCAGTGTTTCTCTGCAGGGAAACCTTTAATTATTTCGCATAATGGTGCCAGTGGAGACTATCCGGATTGTACTGATCTTGCCTACCAGAATGCAATTAAGGATGGTGCGGACGTGATTGACTGTGCCCTTCAGGTCACAAAAGATGGAGTTCTTATTTGCATGAGTTCCATCAACCTGCTCGAGACCACCAATGTTCAGAGGACACCTTTCAGTACCCTTACATCTGTCATTCCTGAAATTAAGAGTACAGCAGGGATTTATACATTCAACCTTACTTGGAACAACATTAGCGATAGTTCTTTGAAACGTGAGTTCCTTCATCACAGCGTGGATATGCTTCTTTTTTTTATGTTGTTTTCTGTGGAAGTTGATGGCTAACAACTGAGAAGTATGTGGATGGCATAAAACAAAGGATTGATTCTTGTAGTGTCCTCATACCTGCCCTTTTTCTGCAGCCAAGATATCTAGCCCATTGAGTAGCTACTATCTTGTAAGAAACCCGAGATACACAAACAATGGGAAGTTTGTCAAGTTCTCAGATTTTCTGGAATATGGAAAGGATCAGGATTTGTCTGGCATCATGATCATTATCGAGGTGATACTTCCACTTGAAGTAAACTCAACTTTAATACCTTAGGCTATGCTTACTACCTCTAATTTGACTTTCTTATATGCAAAAAAGAGAGCTCTAGTTTAAGGAATTGTCTTTTCCTTAGCTGTACTTCCTCTATTCCAAAATAAGTGTTGTGGTTTTAGTTCAATTGAACTAAAACCACAACACGTCTAGGTGTGTAAGTCACCTTACAAAAACCAAATAGTCCCAAAACACTTAGTCACGGTACATTAACTCACTCCTCGTTTCTTGTTTCGTGACATATCAACCAATAAGAGATGTGGGTCGTGCATGCTTTGAATGACTTGAGACTACCAAACATGACATGCAGTGGTTAGTTCATTTTATGCAATGCTATTAATTAGCAAAAAGACATTAAGTTCTCTCGTTTTCCCCTCCGCCTTGGTCGCGGTGCACAACCTAAGATGACTTACATTTCATCACCATGTATTCTCTTATTGGCAAGGAATATGAGAATCATGAATGTACCGAACATGCAAAACATTGGGAATAGCAAATACAGATATAGTGTGTAATTATATCCATTATTATGTGTGCAGTAATTAGTGCCGTGTTCCTCGCTAAGGTTATTATTGAAATCTCATATTTGTCGCACAAGCGTTACCTAGAAGTCAAATTTCTTGCAATTTTCTAAAGCTTTAATCACTGGAGTCCTCTTAATTGATTAACATATCTTCTATAATGCAGAATGCTGCATTTATAGCGAAATCTTTAGGAGTTGATGTTCTCGAGTCCTTAACCACTGCCTTAAATGATGCTGGCTATAATAATCAAACGACCAAGGAAGTCATGATCCAGTCAACAGATAGCGCTGTTCTTGTCAAATTGAAGCAGCAGAAAGCAAAATACAAGCTTGTTTACACTCTCCCGCAAGGCATTGGGGATGCTTCTCCTTCCTCACTAGCCGATGTCAAGGAGTTTGCCGAGGCTGTGGTCGTTGACAGGAATTCCTTTTTTGCAATAAGTTTGCAATTTATCATCAACCAAACCAGCCTGGTGAAAGACCTGCGGTCCGCAGGGCTAACGGTATATGCGCAGGTGTTCCGCAATGAGTTCCTATCACAACCTTGGGACTTCTTCTCGGATGAAACAGTGGAAATCAATAGCTATGCCCAGTCGCTTAAAGTCGATGGCTTAATTACCGACTTCCCCAAGACAGTGAGGAGATACAAGAGTAAGTAAAATTCGCCATCTTTCATTCGTGTTTTGCTGCCTGTACCTACCTTTTAGGCACGCTGAAATTTAGCATTGCGCCATGCCTAGTTGTTTAGACCAATTTGTAATATTAATGGCTGTGGTGCCTCTGCCGAAACATTTTGGACATTCATATAACTAACAATACAGTATTTGACCTTTGCTATATTTGTCTTGGCAGGGAATTCTTGTACAGGAAAGGACAAGCCCGCCTACATGGAGACCGTTGATGTCGGCGGCCTCGTGCAGCTACTCCAGAGAAATGCCGCTCCTGAGGCCCAGCCGCCAGCGGTGGCACCGATGCGAGAATTGAACGAAACAGAGGTGCTGCAGCCGCCATTCCCCCCTGTCGCGCCTAAGAATGCACCTCCTGGTGCCGCCGCACCTCCCGGTTCATCGCCATCTGATGCTCACACGACGGCTGTAAGCACCTGCATTCTGCTGGTAGCGGCCTGTGCAGCTCTGCTGCTTTGAGCAGCAGACCATGAGGCTGTGTGCCAGTAGGTTAAGTTACCGGAGGAGCCGTTAGACTTGCGCAGGCAAGCTATTATCTTGCTATTTTGTGCAATATATACACACAGTTACATCGGGTGTTTGTTTCTGTAGCTATTCCGGCACATTGGTGTATTTGATCTATCAATTGAATTGAAGAGGTTCGGTTCTATCACACTAGCTAGCGCAGGTGCTCCATATTTCATACCACTACATTGCTGAGTGCTGACCGGTGGGAAGATGCTATCTACCATTGTTGTGTATAGAAGAACTGTACTTCTTAGCTGAAAAGAAGTGTTGCGCTCTGAAAATTGAGGAAGTGTGCATGTTTCTAGATTCAGGTGTAAGGTCTCGGCACTGTTAATAAGTGTGATGTCTTATTTTATCGCCAAAGAAACATGTGTGCAGCACAAGACAGATAATGGTAACCAAAAAAGGCGAAAAGGATGAACGAGTGGAGGCAAGTAGAGGCAGGTATCAGATTACTGGGCGCTAGTCTGTAAAATCAGCACGAGATACCCAGAGAAAACCAGCCAGGATTGTGCAGGACACAAGCGAAAGCCGAACAAGATATTCAGATAAAACCACAGAAATCCGTGTCACCTAGAAACCATTAGGTTCGAGCAAAGCGTCTCAAAACAGATTTATCTTTTTCTCCGAAAAGGAGGTTGTTGTACCTGACCCTACGAACGGAATACGATTAGCGCATCATCCTAGCATGATATTCTCTCGGTTATAAGATCCAACGGAACAAACTCACCAAAGATGGGACCGCCGGAATCTTGGATCTCACCCAAGCAATTGCCTTGAGAGATCATCTGCAGCCGGCTCCTCGTCATGCTGAAAGAGGTTCAGCAGGGCAGGTTGAGGCTGTCCACCTGTCCGTACAAGGAGACCGAGAGATGGTCATGAGTCTCAGGTGATTCCCTGGCCATGAGCAGACGGGCATCTTCGCCGTCAAACGACAGATACTCCACTGATCGTGGTTGGGCAATTAGCGGTACGTAAGAGATTCGTCTAGGGATCAAGGACATGCCCAGATCTAGCACCGGTGAGGAAGGTGCAGTGCAGCGACCTTCCTCTCACGTAGACTTTGCTTCATTGGTTTTTGTTTTTGGTTTTTTTGATAGCTAACCAGGCTTGCCGCCTGGTAACTTCGCTTGTTCGGAGTTATGTCGGACTTGATTTTGAAGGCGCAAATCTATGATCCGGCCCAGATGGCCAAACAGGTTTGTAGTGAAAACCGGCTTTTTTTTGCGAAAAGGATGAAGATTTACTTGAAAGTACAAAACACCTCAAATATACTGGACCATCGACTACATCTCAAGGTGTGCAAAACCAAACCAAAAACCAAAAACAGAAAAAAAAAACCAAACCAAAATTTCAGTTTTTCCTGGTTCTGGTTTCAGTTTTCAAATAGGACGACGCTACGCGTCCGCCGGCCGTTTTTTGACGGCCGTTGGATGCCCGACCTGATAGCCGCCCAATCTACTGCTTGTGCCCTGCATGCCCATTAGTTATTTCCCGCAATAACCGCTCTGTTGCAGAAACAATAGCACTCTTACCCTCAGCCCCCGACAGATCTGCGCCCCGCGCGGTTTCGCAACAAGAACATTTTCTGTAACAAGAACATCTCTCTAATTACATGAAATTTGATCTACACAGAATCATCAAGAAGTGCCAAGGTCTAGATGCTCTCACTGCCCCCCTTTTCAAATGAAGAGATTGATAATGTAATTAGAGAAATGCCTGCGGATAAAGCCCCTGGCCCGGATGGTTTCACGGGCGTGTTTCTCAAGAAATGTTGGCCGATAATTAAGGAGGACTTCTACAAACTTTGCCATCAATTTCACTCGGGCAATCTTTCACTTGAGAGCAGAAATGATGGCTTCATCACTCTCATCCCAAAAATCAGCTCCCCCGAGACGATCAATGACTATAGACCAATCACGCTCTTGAACTGTTGTCTTAAGGTCATCACGAAAATCCTGGCCAATCGCTTACAAAAGGTCATACTCAAGATCGTGCACCGTAACCAATATGGATTCCTAAAGGGAAGAACTATTCAAGATTGTCTCGCGTGGGCATACGAATACATATATCAGTGTCAACATTCCAAGCAGGAAATTATGCTCCTAAAACTAGACTTTGCCAAAGCATTTGATACGATTGAGCATGAGGCCATGATTGATATTATGAAAAGCATGGGGTTTAATGAAAAATGGATCAGCTGGATTCGATGCATCTTCTCCTCAGGTAAATCATCAGTGCTACTTAATGGAACACCTGGTCGGCAATTCCTTTGTCAATGTGGAGTACGGCAGGGCGACCCCCTCTCTCCTCTCATTTTTGTACTTGCGGCCGATCTTCTTCAAGCAGCCATTAACGATGCTTTTCAGCGCGATCTTATACGCCTACCTTTTGACACTATCTTGATCATTCCGGCATGCACGCAACAAGCTCAGATTGTCAAGACTATACTAACTGACTATATATGCCTCCTCAGTTGGACTAAGAATAAACTTCCACAAATCTACTCTTATACCAATCAATTGTGGTACAGAAAAAAGTGATGAGATTGCCAACATCTTCGGATGTGTCGTGGGGAAAATGCCATTCACTCACCTTGGGCTACCGCTTGGCACTACGCGGCCCTCTGTCCAAGAGCTTATGCCCCTTGTTTGCTCACTCGAGCGACGTTTATCTGCCACCCTCAACATGGTCTCTTATGGCGGCAAACTATCCCTTCTCAACTCGGTCATTACATCGCTCATTATCTTTGCCATATGTACTTTGAGACTGCTGATGTCTACTACACAACCTTCTTCTTGTAGACGTTGTTGGGCCTCCAAGTGCAGAGGTTTGTAGGACAGTAGCAAATTTCCCTCAAGTGGATGACCTAAGGTTTATCAATTCGTAGGAGGCGTAGGATGAAGATGGTCTCTCTTAAGCAACCCTGCAACCAAATAATAAAGAGTCTCTTGTGTCCCCAACACACCCAATAAAATGGTAAATTGTATAGGTGCACTAGTTCGGCGAAGAGATGGTAATACAAGTGCAATATGGATGGTAGATAATAGTTTTTGTAATATGAAAATATAAAAACAGCAAGGTAACGAATGATAAAAGTGAGCGTAAACGGTATTGCAATGCTAGGAAACAAGGCCTAGGGTTCATACTTTCACTAGTGTAAGTCCTCTCAACAATAATAACATAATTGGATCACATAACTATCCCTCAACATGCAACAAAGAGCCACTCCAAAGTCACTAATAGCGGAGAACGAACGAAGAGATTATGGTAGGGTATGAAACCATCTCAAAGTTATACTTTCAAATCAATCCGTTGGGCTATTCCTATAAGTGTCACAAACAGCCCTAGACTTCGTACTAGAATAACACCTTAAGGCACAAATCAACCAAAACCCTAATGTCATCTAGATACTCCAATGTCACCTCAAGTATCCATGTGCATGATTATACGATATGCATCACACAATCTCAGATTCATCTATTCAACCAACACATAGGACCTCAAAGAGTGCCCCAAAGTTTCTACCGAGGTGTCACAACGAAAACGTGTGCCAACCCCTATGCATAGGTTCATGGGCGGAGCCCGCAAGTTGATCACCAAAACATACATCAAGTGAATCACGTGGTATCCCATTGTCACCACAGATACGCACGGCAAGACATACATCAAGTGTTCTCAAATCTTTAAAGACTCAATTCGATAAGATAACTTCAAAGGGGAAACTCAATTCATTACAAGAGAGTAGAGGGGGGAGAAAACATCATAAGATCCAACTATAATAGCAAAGCTCGCGATACATCAAGATCGTATCACCTCAAGAACACGAGAGAGAGAGAGATCAAACACATAGCTACTGGTACATACCCTCAGCCCCGAGGGAGAACTACTCCCTCCTCGTCATGGAGAGCACCGGGATGATGAAGATGGCCACCAGAGAGGGATTGCCCCCTCCGGCAAGGTGCCGGAATGGGTCTAGATTGATTTTCGGTGGCTACGGAGGCTTCTGGCGGCGGAACTCCCGATCTATTGTGCTCCCGGATGTTTTTAGGGTATATGAAGATATATAGGCGGAAGAAGTACGTCAGGGGGGCCACGAGGGTGGAGGGCGCGCCCTAGGGGGGTGGGCGCGCCCCCTACCTCGTGGCCTCCTCGAAGCTTCCCTTACATGCACTTCAAGTCTTCTGGGCTTCTTTCCTTCCAAAAATGAGTTCCGTGAAGTTTCAGGTCAACTGGACTCCGTTTGATTTTCCTTTTTTTCGAAACCCTAAAACAAGGTAAAAACAGAAACTGGCACTGGGCTCTGGGTTAATAGGTTAGTCCCAAAAATGATATAAAAGTGTATAATAAAGCCCATATACATCCAAAACAATAGATAATATAGCATGGAGCAATCAAAAATTATAGATATGTTGGAGACGTATCAACTGCCAACAAAGATCATTGAGTTACTGGACAAAATAAGAAGGAAATGCTTGTGGATCAAAAAAAACGGATCATGGCAACAAAATTAACTCCCTTGCTTCCTGGGACATGGTGTGCCGGCCCAAGGCCAGTGGTGGCTTGGGAGTATTAAATCTGCGTGTCCAAGGGGATGCCCTATTGCTAAAATATCTCCACAAGTTTTACAATAAATGGGACACACCATGGGTGCAACTGATTTGAGACACTTACTACACAGACCAACTCCCACATGCTTCCGACCCATGCGGGTCGTTTTGGTGGAGAGATGTGATCAAGCTAATACCAACTTACCGGGGTATTTCAAAGGTGAGCGTGGGGAATGGTGAAAATGTACTCTTTTGGAAAGATATGTGGAGAGAGGAGATACTCGCTGAATCATATCCTCGAGCTCTCTCATACGCCAAAAATGAGGATCTGTCTGTCAAACAATTCTTGGGCATCACCACTTTACAAGAGGCGTTTCATTTACCACTCTCCCCACAAGCACATGCAGAATTGAGACAGTTACAATCTGAAGTTTCCGAAGTTCAGCTCTCCAATGAGATTGACAAGTGGACATATGTTTGGGACACCAACCTTTTCTCTGCAAAACAATACTATACATTCTACTTCATAGAAATTCAAGTGCATGAAGCTTTCGGATGGATTTGGAAATCTAAGTCAACCATGAAAATAAAAGTCTTCGGGTGGCTGCTACTTTCTGACCGCCTCAACACCAGGAATATGCTTAAACGACGACATTACAATATTGGAGATGTTCATGACTGCATTCTTTGTGGATTACCAATTGAGGAGACGTTGGAGCATCTCTTCTTCGAGTGCCACTTCAGCTCTGACTGCTGGTCCCACCTTGGCCTCTCTTGGCCTCAGGGCAACACAAGATTAAACAACATCTCCAAAGCAAAAGAAGACTGGAATAGGCCACTCTTTATGGAGCAATTTTTGCTGGCTGCCTGGAGTATATGGAAGGAGCACAATAACAAACACTTTAGAAAGATCATACCCTCCAAAACTTCCTGGTTGGATAGACTTAAGGCTGACTTTTCCCTGCTCACCCATAGGGTTAGAGAAGAACACAAACAATACATTTCAATAATCCTTGCTTCCCTGTAAATTAGCACCTGCATCCCACGCCCAAAGGGGGATGGATTGTAATTAAAATGTACAGAGACACTAACTTATTCTAATATATAACAAAGTGGGAGGTACTCCTACTATTTCTGGTCAAAAAACAATGCTCTTGTTGCAAGATCTGGTCTTCTCTGATTTCCTGCAACAAGACCTTTGTTATGAAACCTCATCTTGTATAACTTTCTGCAACAAGACTCATGTTGCAAAACCTCTTCTTCTTTAGTTTTCTGCAACAAGACCCTTAGAAAAAATGCAACAACATCTCCCGCCGCGTCTAATTTTCTGCAACAACATTTTTCACGCGTCTAATTTTCTGCAACATCTTTCACGCGTCTAATTTTCTGCAACAAGATCCTTGTTGTAAAAAATGCAACATCTTCCATTGCATCTAATTTTCTGCAACAAGACCCTTGTTAAAATTAAAACAACATCTCCCCCACATCTAATTTTCTGCAACAGGATCCATGTTGCAAAAATTGCAAAAACTACATATATGTTTCTCTGAAACTACAAATTGGATAACTACATGAGTTACAGAAGCTTTGGACTAAAAAAACCAGGAAACACATCAATCCTGCATCACTATTTTCCTGCAGCACATCAAGTTTGTACCACTAATTCCGTACAACACATCCACTAATTCCGTACAACACATCAAAATCATGCATCACTAACTTCCAGGTGAAAATGCTACAGAAGTTTTGAGCTATAAACATTCAGACAAGCAACACACCAAGGGGATAGCATGAGCTCCAGCAGCGCATCTAAAAGTCAAATAAAAAATTATGCAACACTAGATCTGCCACATCCAAATGTGTACTACACATCTACACCACCTATAACATCTACTTCATCCACCTCGGTGGCAACGGCGAGAGCGTCTCCCTACTATGGAGCACCGCTACAATGAGTCGTGTAGTCGCCGGGGAGCTGCCGCGTAGCAGGGGATAACCATCATCAGGGCCGACCAAAAAAATGGGCGGGGGGGGGGGGGGGGGGGGGGGAGCAGCGCGGCAACACCTGCTTGTGTTGCCGTCATCGTTGTCACCGCACTGGATGCGCCGCGGTCGCCCCACACCATCTGCCGCTGCCGCCCCCTGCTCCCTCCCAAATCCCATCGCCGTCTCCCTCTGTCCTAGCCACCCACACGAGTCAACTGAGCTGCAGGCGTTATCCAGTTGCACAAATGAGTCCTAAAACAACAGGTAAGTTTCAAAAAAACGTCCATGCGTGAGGCGGAAGCGGGAACGATCTCGTTCATCAGATCGACAGACGATCAAACGGACGAGGAGCCGGCGGACGCGTGAGCGTTATCAGTCGGTTGAAGGTAAGCTTTTCCCGGGGGACTCTACGCGTCGGCCGGCGGAAAGATCCGCCGCCTTCGCATCCTTTTGATCGGGGCCATCCAGTGGCCCCACTCCTTCCTCGCCATTGCAACAAACCTCTTGTTGCAGAAACATTTGCAACAGAGGTCCTCTTGCGGAGTTTTTTTTCGTGTGAACTCTTTTGAAACATGAGTGTCGTTGCGAAAGGACTTCTGCAACACAGATGATGTTGCAAAAAAATTGTACTAACTTTATGCCAACATGGGTATTGTTGTGGAAGGACTTCTGCAACACAGATGATGTTGCAGATTTTTTTGTCTTAACCTTTTTGCAACATGTTGTTGTTGCGAAAGGACTTCTGCGTCTAGTGGTGAAGGTCCTGGCCGGTTGTGCATCGGCTGATCAAACTCATATCTGACGGCTGGGCATGTGACGGAAGCTTGTATCTGACAGCTGCAGATGCGAGACGTGGATCTGACGAAATGAGTGGCCAAGCATTATCCTCTATCATTGCAACAAAGGTCGTGTTGCGGTAACTTTCTGCAACACGGGTCATGTTGCAGAAAATTTTGGAAAACATAGGTAAAGTTGCAGATTTTTTTTGTAATAGAGGCATTGTTACAATCTTTTTTTGCAATGGAGGTCATGTTGCAACTTTTTTTTTGCAGCAGACGTCATGTTACAGAGGCCTTGCTGCAATTAATTATTGTCGTAATAGTAGTTTTGTTGCAGAAAGAAGAGATTGTGGGAAGTTAGGTCCATCCCGTGAGATGCGTGGCATCCAGCAAGACGGTGGACGTGAAAGGCTCTTAGTCAGAGTCGCACCGTATATAAAAATAATCCAACAATGGACCCACATGGTGTAGCGCCCGGCGGACACGCAAGCTATAATCAGCCGGTTGATCAATAACGTTTCCCTTTCAAATATAGAAACCATTTGATCTTCGGATTTTTTCGGTTACAAACCGAACGTTTTTTGGTTAAACCAATAGAACCAAAAATAGCTCGGATTGAGCTAAAATCTGTTCCTAACCCTTCAGCCTCACCTTCTTTTATAGGCCCCCCGCCTAGCGCACTGCAGCTCGGTAGGCGATGTGGTACTAAACATCTAAACCGCTGGAGGTTGAACCCACTAGGGCACCTGGCGCGCGCGATAATTAGTTAGGCCTCAAATTGTCCAGCCCATACAGCCGCTTTCGTCCAGCGATCCACGCGCAGACGACTACATCCATTCGATAAAAAAACACTAGTAGAATGCCCGTGCGTTGCTACGGGCACAAGAGAAATATAGATGAGTCCAAGAGCATAAGTTGTGGCCATCTTTTATCTTCTCCACGAAGATGTTGTCCCTCAACTTTTCTACATATACAGGTAATATATACTTTTAGATATATACCAAGATTGTGGGAAGACATAAGGTAACATTTCATATCTCGTTTCCTTTCCATTTCCTCCATATTCACCATCGCAACAAGACGTGACATCATGTGCATTCTCCCGCAAAAAAATAAAAAAAATGTTAATTCTCCCTAGCTGCCTTCTATTTTCTGACAAACCTTGGACCTCACCTCCGACCTTGCTATCACATAGTCATCTCTCTTCTCTTTCATTGTTCATATCCTTTCCATCAACGGATGATAGTACATTACATTTAGTTGAAATATATTCAGCCAAGAAAAAGGGCTTTGTGTGACCCACCTCCACTTAACCATGTGTAGTGCTAAAGAAAGACGGCCAAGGTCTGTTTGTTAAAGGAGAATAATCTCTTTCTAATAATAAAAAAGCACGGAATGCTTCTCATCGTTCGTCAATAAAAATAAAAATACCCTCAAAGTTGCTATAAATTACCCACCATGCCATCCATTAGTGGAAAATATGATTTGACTAGTAGAATGCCCGTGCGTTGCTACGGGCACAAGAGAAATATAGATGAGTCCAAGAGCATAAGTTGTGGCCATCTTTTATCTTCTCCACGAAGATGTTGTGCCTCAACTTTTCTACATATACAGGTAATATATACTTTTAGATATATACCAAGATTGTGGGAAGACATAAGGTAACATTTCATATCTCGTTCCTTTCCATTTCCTCCATATTCACCATCGCAACAAGACGTGACATCATGTGCATTCTCCCGCAAAAAAATAAAAAAAATGTTAATTCTCCCTAGCTGCGTCCTATTTTCTGACAAACCTTGGACCTCACCTCCGACCTTGCTATCACATAGTCATCTCTCTTCTCTTTCATTGTTCATATCCTTTCCATCAACGGATGATAGTACATTACATTTAGTTGAAATATATTGCCCATCTCTCTTCATTAGTTCAAACTTTTGAATAAGTTGGCTGAAGCATGAATCAATATGGTATACAAGCCAAGAGGTCTTTTGAGTTCAAGACCCCACCAACGCAGTATTAAAATAGAAGATCCTATGTTCTACATCGATCACACATCTAAGCACTAAATAAGCCTAAATGTGATAGTGCATTACATTTAGTTGAAATATATTGTCCATCTCGCTTCATCAGTTCAGATTTTTTAATGAGTTGGCTGGAGCATGAATTCAATAAACACCTCACGTTAATATTCTCTCATTGTCACATACATTTGAAAACAGTGATGATTGTCATGTGGGCGATGTTTTTGTCGATAATCTCAAGACCAACTGGCTCAGTATCTTGGAGGTGCTCATATGGGTAGAGTGTGCATGCATGCGTTCATAAGGATGAGTGTGTGTACCTGTTTGTAAACATCGGCGTTTGTACTGTGTGTGTTTTAACTTCAGAATACACAAGAATTATATCACAAGCACAAGTGTCAAGATATAACAACATGATGGTTTTCAAATTAAGGAGTTCTGTGAATATACATTTCTTGCCAAAGGAAACAGGAATATACATAGCAACTGGTGAATAAAGTCATATGGAGGATATAGTGCACCCCCTCCTCCCATGTAAATTCAACATGTTAATTGCTTTGCATCCATTTTATAAACCAAGCCTTGCTTTAGTTGATGCCACCTAACAAGAGAATAGGCAAACATATGTACATGATTACACAATACATTAATTTCAGTGGTATTTTTTAATATGTTCGATGCTAGGCTAGCATATTATCAGATCAACAAACAAAACTTCAACATTCATTCAGAAACTCGGGTAGGTGACGTCTAAATATTTTACCAACTTCAACAAGATGGAAAACAAATAGCAAGAAATATATGCACAATACAAAAGTGTCTCTTACCATGACAACACCCAATATAAATTAAAAATACGAAAAAGTTGTTACAGTAGTACTATTACTTACAACAAGAATTGTATGTTTCCTAAGCAAACTGCAACTTTCTGGAATAAATGTTTCTTGACATTCAATGTTCATTTTAGAATCCACGTAATGTGTTGTGGAATAATTGTTTCTTGAAAGTCAACTTTCTGTATAGCGTAATTTCTTATGCATGAGAGATAAATAATGCACAAAATATAGAACCATAAGATAGCTGGAAGCCTGCTACTGTAAATTGGTGAAACTATGAGCCAGCAACAGAATAACATGGAAAGCAAGTATGAGAAATATGAAACTGCTATTCCTCTGTACAAAGCCAATACGAATTCCAGCCCATGCTATTAGTGAATCCTGTTGACCATGAAGAAGCTAAATGGAAAAATACTACTTTTTATATAATAGAAAATAGACCGCAAGAAGACACGAAATAACAAAGAAAAGCAAAAAAAAGTTTAGAAGGTTGAACCTAATGCTAGCACCATGGTAATAAACCCATGTCTACAAAGGAACATTAGCATTCAAATGTGAGAGCTCAGTAGCTTGTCATGTCTATATTTTGTTGCACTTGTATCTGATTTGAAATTTAAAGAATTATGATGAGAAACTCACGTAGAACTGCAGTATAATCTTTTGAATAAACATTGTCAATTGTCTAAGAGTGCTAACATTTAAACTCATTCAAAATGTTGGCAAATGGAATGAGAAATGTAATACCCGAGATAATACATTATAAGGCTACAACAAGTCCCCTCCAATTTTTAGGAAGCTCTCCACTATATGTGTAGCAATGAACCAGCCTCAAAACCCATTATAGACTGCCAGATAGATATTTGTTTCTTCAATTTCTAACAAACATATAAAATATTGATTGAGAAGCACTCCTGCTTACTACACAGTGACTCATAACATCAAAGTGCAGGAACAAACTTGATTTTGTTGAACAGATAAAATTCACCTTGTTCTTCTTCACCAAAGTCTTCCCCAAGATTTTTCATCTAGTCTTCTTTCCCATATATATTTTTTCTTCAGAAAGGAGGCCTACCTAGGCTTCTTTCCCATATCTGCACAAGTCATGCTTAGAGCTGGTCCTTGTGAAGCACTAACCTACCTTGGCTCAACGCCAATGTGCATCAGCCTATCAAAAGCATAGGTGTAAGAATCATCCATGTACTCTGCACAAACAAGGGAAAAATCGTATGAGCTTTGATGCTTCACTATATTATAGTTTAGCAGAGGAGATAAACGGGCAGAAGTCTGGATGTATAGTAGTGGGGAAGCTGAGGTTACCTGGATTACCGATCAAAGGTGCCTTCCATTTGCCCTTGTGGTTCAGGTTCCTAAATTTTTGAATGCACAAAAACTTATGCTAGAAGTTGGACGCCCGAGGTATCCTATGCCATTTGGGGCGATGGAATTTCAAGTAACTGCTTGTTGAATTGATGATATTGCTGGGCATTGAATTAACTGAATCAGAGTGACTTCTAAAGATAGGGCACGATAGAATCACAAAGCATAGAAAAAGTAGATAAGTTTGTGTGAGATACTCACAGTCAATAATTTAGAAGCTTCTACAATACTAAAAAATGCACTACATAGATATTATAGTTGTATCCACTATTCTCTTAACGAGCATAAATTGTAGCAAATTAAGCCAACATAATCCGCCTGTAATACTTAACCAGTGTCCAACATCCTTGAGTAACAAAACCAAGTATTAATGTTGATCACTTACAAAAGAAATGGGCTACAATCACAAGATAAATGACATGGAAAAGGTCAACCGAACCTTTAAAAGTGGGAACTGTAGCGTCAGTCCAATTCCGCTGCCATGGCACCATTTTTTGCTGCACCTAGTGCCACCCAAAGTTTGTCCTAATATTCTATTGCTAGTATATAAGTTCTAAAGTATTTTACTAACAAACAAAAAGGTGGGAAAAATGTGAATCTGCAAATTACGAGGACAAAATAAAATCAGAAGTCCAAACGGATGTGTTAAGATCAGTTTATACGTGCAGCCAAATGTTACAAAGCTAGCTTACATGAGTTCAATCCACCAGAATCGAGAAGATGCACAAAATGTCAGGAAACGAATTACAAACACTACCATTTTAAAGAACAAAAGGTAAACATAGTCCAGCCTTTCAGTGAATACTGAAGCGGAAAATAGAAATATTTATGAATCTCCAGAACAACAAAATAACATAGAGTGGAAGCTTAGAAAGATATAGTAATGCCTCGCCAGCGTCACCTTCAAAGTTGCATATGTTACACCCAGACACACATAATGACACAAAAGAATTATGCTGGAATTTAATGTTCGGGCTAGAAGTAATTTGTTTCCATTTTATTGTACCCAGATTCTATTGGTTACTTTTCCTACTGAATTTATCCTGCATATAAATAAGGGTTACTAAATCGTTGGAACCTAATCATTGTCGGTACCAAATTTTTGAACCATACTCCTAAAACAAGTAGTACCGATTGTTCCGCATAATGCATATAAGGTGTGTCAGTTTCTATCCGTGGCTCCCTGCTCCAAGTACCCCGCCGGTGAATCTTATGGCCGAAAGGCGACCGTGTGAAGCGATGGCGTCTGGTCGTAGGCGTCTGCTCATGTTTCTATCCATATAAATGTCAAAATGTCAAACTAGATGTGTGTGCTAGAAGATTGTTCCTAATTCAATATAAATGGATAATTTTTTACTGTTGCCCTTTATTTCTTGAAGACCAGTCAGTCTAGTTTTCCCTAGGTTCTGAAATCGCTGCATGGGCCCTCAACTTCTTCAGGTTCGGCTCTTGTGCAGATACAGTTAGCCTTTGCACTACAAATTTATTAGCAAAACATATGTTTCCTACATAGAACATAAAGCTAGCCAATCTCACCGAGAAATCATAGTGCCCTGCCTGAAGTTCCTGAAGCTCCTGTATGCCAAAGATGTAACTCCGTTGTTGTCTGAGCTTCCACTGGGCAATGTGTAGACAACTCTAAGCTTCATTTCCTCAATCATCATATCAGCATCCTTGTTGAACTGAAGAATACATATATATATATGGAATATAGTTGGTGGAATGCTAATCATCCAGAGCCTGATGACATTGACAACACAACACTAAATCATAGAAACCGGTGAAATTCCATAAATATCTTGAAGAAAGATCGATTCATAAACTTAGGTGGATGGAATAGAACACATATGTGTGTGCTCGTTTCATACTGCTGGGTGGACGGGATAAAATCGCCATGGACACTCTCTCATTGGACAGCATCTCTACTGAATAGGGAATAATTATCTCTATCAATAAGCAAAAGCAAACAACTGAAACAAGATAACTATATCACTTCAGTCCTTACATTGAGACACCAATTTGATCATAGAAGACCATCTATAAAAATGCAGAACAACATGGGCCTTGGCCTCAATTCGGCGACCCAACTTCAATTTTGAAAGCCTGCAAGCAAGCGAGAGATAGGAGTGAGCACAGTAATCTGAAATCAAATGAGAGAGTGTCAGCATTGTCGTCGTGCTCCCCTGCTCAGGCCATCTCGGTGCAGCCACATCCCGTTCAGAAAATGTTCGATAAATGAATTGAATTTATTATATATGCTTTCATGTAATCACCAATTTTTGTAGTTATAAAATAATAGATTGACTTGGGATTTCCAAACATGTTGGTGTCAAATGTATATTTACTCACTTAACATTGAACTATACAATATTGTGTATAGGATATACTGTACTCAGGCATGTAAATACGATAACTTTGTCATGCATCATTCATACGAAGCTCATTCTCACTTTTCTCATTCATACGAAGCTCATTTGTTCTCCTTCTTTATTTGTATCAGAATTTCTGAATTTAATGATGTTGTCAGTTCTGACCAATTTGTTCAATGCACATACACATTTAATCAACCAGCACCATTAGCCATTTTGTGAAAACTAAGTAAATAGAACCATGCACTACCCGAAACTACATGATGCCAATGTCCTTACCTTTGTTGCTTGCAAGAATGCATACTAAAAATTGGGCAAAATCGTAGCTCTAATCATGGCAGTCCTTGTTAGTTGTCGTTAATCTACATCTCATAGAAATATTATTTGCTGAAGACAATCTCACAAAACAAATCTGAAGAGTTTTATTAAAACTCAGCTAGATTCCTTTCCCAAAATAGTACTCAATTCATCCCAAAATAAGTATCACTGGTTGAGTTCAACTTTAGTATTTTGAGATGGATGGAGTAGTATTTTATACGAAGAGAATTATATAGGTTCCACACTTACAAAGATTGGTAGGCATAAATATGAGTACTATCCATGGAAGTCATATTCAGTACTTCGATGGAGAATATCAGTATCATCTTTAGAAGAATTTAGCACCATGTTCTAATTTAATTACACGGACAACTATTTGCAGAGCCATGATGATGGGAACGTCACTGCAGTCACTGATTAGCTGATTGCTAGTAAAATATGAGTACTGCGGTGTAACGAAATAGTGGGACAACGGTGCATTCATGTCATGGCGGACCTGGTAACATGAGATTTACATCAAAATTAAGAGCAAAGCTTGTAACAGCAGATTGTTCCTAGGAAAATAAATAAACAAATAGAGCAAATAACCAAATTCAAACCAGGTACCATTTCAGTAAAATCTGCAAAATGATCCTACAAAGCATTGCAACAAATTTGTTGAGCTACCTCAAGGAATCTAAAAATGCCAAGACCGGAAGATCGACACTTACTATATCAGGCGCTTCCTTATCATCTCATCCATGATAATCTGAACAACCGAGCTTCAGAAGTTCATAAGTATCTGCTAGATCACTCAATCTTGTATTCCTGTTGTAGGGCAAAATCAACAGTTAATTGCCTTAAGGTTTCAGATACAATAGATAGATACGTAAGATGCATCATTATGGTGTACATAGATGAAGCATTATAAGATGATGACACTGTTTGTCCCAGATAGTTTCCCATCGCTTTCACAGTTTCCCATCTCTACCCATGTTTCTATGCATTTTGGATCATCATCTATAGAATAACGAAGTCTTGAATATCAGTTTTTTTTGCCACCACACGGTACTTCCTAAAATTAGGTGGTTGCTTACTGTCAACAAAACAAGATTTTATGTTAGAAATAATAAGGGCATGTACTGTTTAATACAGATTCTGCGCAGTCAGACTTCTAATCCTATTGGTGACTATAGACAAAGATAAGATACGAGGTAAACAACTAAACACACACCCTTGGGACATACACGGAAGAGATTCAGGATTGTGTTTCCAGTAACGGTATACCTCTGGCCATCGTGTTTCTAGTACCGGTGTGTGCCTCTGGCCATCGACACGAAGAGGTTGCAGGAAGCGGAGGGCCTCGACATCAAGCCCCAGCCCGTCAATGTCGCGACGCTCGGCGAGCAGGCACATATGCGTTCACGCGCTCGTCTCCCTGCCGCGGTCGAGCGTCGCCAAACGTCCCCACACAAGCTTTGACTCCATGAGTTACATGCTCCTCTTCCCGTGACGAGCGCCGCCTGCCTGTCCCCTAGATCCAGCCTCGACGTGACAACGTCGAGCGTCACCGCCTCTGATTCCTACGAGCACGAAGCCGAGGGCTCCAGGAAGAGGCCGGAAGAGGATAGGTGTAGCGGAAGAAAACCTAAGCGAGCTGTGGGAGGGAGGGGAGAAGGGACCACGATCTCGCTCGGGTAAGGAAAGCGATAATTGGGGAAGGATATATTCTGTAGTTATTGTGAGGATCGTGTGAGAGGATTTCTTGGGCGACATAAAAGTGTGTGGGAGGGAGCGAAGGTGGAGCTAAGTATGGAAAGAGATCGGTGGCTTCGACGGTTGTATTTTTTTCCGAGCGGAGCTAAGTATGGAAGGAGATCGGTGGGAGAAATAAATGTTGGAAATATGCCCTAGAGGCAATAATAAAAGCATTATTATTATATTTCCTTGTTCATGATAATTGTATTTATTCATGCTATAATTGTGTTATCCGGAAATCGTAATACATGTGTGAATAACAGACACCAACATGTCCCTAGTAAGCCTCTAGTTGACTAGCTCGTTGATCAACAGATAGTCATGGTTTCCTGACTATGGACACCGGATGTCATTGATAACGAGATCACATCATTAGGAGAATGATGTGATGGACAAGACCCAATCTTAAACATAGCACAAGATCGTATAGTTTGTTTGCTAGAGTTTTCCAATGTCAAAGTATCTTTTCCTTAGACCATGAGATCGTGTAACTCCCGGATATCGTAGGGGTGCTTTGGGTATACCAAACGTCACAACGTAACTGGGTGACTATAAAGGTAGACTACGGGTATCTCCGAAAGTGTCTGTTGGGTTGACATGGATCAAGACTGGGATTTGTCACTCCGTATGACGGAGAGGTATCACTGGGCCCACTCGGTAATGCATCATCATAATGAGCTCAAAGTGACCAAGTGTCTAGTCATGGGATCATGCATTACGGTACGAGTAAAGTGACTTGCCGGTAACGAGATTGAACGAGGTATTGGGATACCGACGATCGAATCTCGGGCAAGTAACATATCGATTGACAAAGGGAATTGCATACGGGGTTGATTGAATCCTTGACGTCGTGGTTCATCCGATGAGATCATCGTGGAGCATGTGGGAGCCAACATGGGTATCCAGATCCCGCTGTTGGTTATTGACCGGAGAGTCGTCTCGGTCATGTCTGCTTGTCTCCCGAACCCGTAGGGTCTACACACTTAAGGTTCGGTGACGCTAGGGTTGTGAAGATATGTATATGTAGTAACCCGAATGTTGTTCAGAGTCCTGGATGAGATCCTGGACGTCACGAGGAGTTCCGGAATGGTCCGGAGGTAAAGAATTATATATAGGAAGTGCTGTTTCGGCCATCGGGACAAGTTTCGGGGTCACCGGTATTGTACCGGGACCACCGGAAGGGTCCCGGGGGTCCACCGGGTGGGGCCACCTATCCCGGGGGGCCCCATGGGCTGAAGTGGGAGGGAACCCAGCCCATAGTGGGCTGGGGCGCCAACCCCCCAAGGGCCCATGCGGCTAGGGTTGAGGGGAAACCCTAGAGGGGGCGCCCCCTTGCTTGGGGGGCAAGCCCCCCACCCTAGGCCGCTGCCCCCCTAGTAGATCCATCTACTAGGGCCGGCGCCCCCCCTTGGCACCCCTATATATAGTGGGGGAGAGGAGGGACTTCATACACCAGCCCCTGGCGCCTCCCTCTCTCCCCGTTACGTCTCTCTCGCGTAGTATAGGCGAAGCCCTGCTACTGTGACGCCCTGCATCCACCACCACGCCGTCGTGCTGCTGGATCTTTGTCAACCTCTCCTTCCCCTTGCTGGATCAAGAAGGAGGAGACGTCTCCCGTCCCGTACGTGTGTTGAACGCGGAGGTGCCGTCCGTTCGGCGCTGGTCATCGGTGATTTGTATCATGTCGTGTTCGACTACATCATCACCGTTCTTTTGAACGCTTCCATGCGCGATCTACAAAGGTATGTAGATGCATCCAATGACTCGTTGCTAGATGAACTCCTAGATGATCTTGGTGAAACGAGTAGGAAATTTTTTGTTTTCTGCAACGTTCCCCAACAATAAATCGGAGAGGGAGGTGATTTGTTTGGAAGGTGATCTCCTGTATATGGTATTTTTTCTGAATTCTTAATTACCAAATATTTACATGATTGAATAAAATCGATACCTGCCAAAGCAAGCACGAATAAATGGAAGGAGTATCAGACACGATTCAGTTTTAAGTGTGAAGAAGAAAAAATTAACGTGGGAGTGTGTAACACCCCGGATATAACTTTCCCTATTTGTACTCCAACTCTTGCCATTTCCGGCGTTAAGTTATATTTATTTCCTCGGGTTCGGGTTTTTGTCTCCGTGTGTTGTTATCATTGTCATGCATCTCATATCATGTCATCATGTGCATTGCATTTGCATACGTGTTCGTCTCATGCATTCGAGCATTTTCCCCGTTGTCCGTTTTGCATTCCGGTGCTTCGTTCTCCTCCGGTGGCCTTTTCTAGCTTTCTTTTGTGTGTGGGGATTAAACATTTCCGGATTGGACTGAGACTTGCCAAGCGGCCTTGGTTTACTATCGGTAGACCGCCTGTCAAGTTTCGTACCATTTGGACTTCGTTTGGTACTCCAACGGTTAACCGAGGGACCGAAAAGGACTCGTGTGTGTTGCAGCCCAACACCCCTCCAATTTAGCCCAAAACCCACCAAACTCTGCTCCATGTCCTAGAGCGTTCGATCACGATCGCGTGGCCGAAAACCGCACCTCATTTGGACTCTCCTAGCTCCTCCTATGCCTATATATACACCCCCCATTCTAATTCGCGGATCCTCTCCCCCCTAACCCTAAAAATTTTCCACCTCGCGCGGCCGGACATTGTCCGCCCCGCGCCGGACATCGCCGCCACCGCCAACCGGGCGCTGCCACGTGTCGCCGCCGCCTCCTCCACCGCCGCGGCCCGCCAGGCCTAGGGACGGCCCCCGCGAGCCCGCACCGGGCCGCCGCCTCCTCACCCGAGCGCCGCCGCCTTCGTCCTCCTTCGCCGCCCAACGCACCCGCCGGCCGCAGCGCCGCCCGGCTCCGGCGAGCTTGCCGGCTACCTCCACCGCGCCACCGCGGGCGACCCCGCCGCCTCGCCGACTCATCGGGCCGGCGCCGCCCCGCCGCCTCCACGCCGCTCCTCTCCGGCGACCGGTGCCGGATCCGGCCGCCCCCTCACCATCTCCGGCCACCACCCCCGTCTCCGGCCGGCCAACCTCGAAATCCGCGCTCGGTGAACAGTGCTGCTACAGTAAACCCTAGATCCAGATCCGAGGGTTGTTTTTTTCACTAAGTCCCAGATATTTTAGCTCATATGCCCATGTTCGCGGCTCCGTAACTTTGCATCCGTAGCTCCGATTCATGCATATAGCATATCAAAATGTTCGTCTCAGAGAGTACATCATTTCATTCCATTGCATCATTTTCATTTGAGTTCATCTTGATGCCCGAAATGCTGTTGGAAGGAGGCTTCGTGAGTTAATTGTCAGATCTGCTAGTTCATCTTAGACTTTTGTCATTTTTGCCATGATTGTTGTGTGCATGATATGCCTGTGAGTCCTTCATATATTTTGTTAAGGATTTTGTTATCTTTTCAGAGGTGCAACCCATGCATTTTTGTGATGTGTGTGGTGACTTGTGCAAGCTTGCAAAGTGAGGCACCCGGTGAATCTGTTTTCAGGGACTTAGTGATTTCACCAAGTCCTGGGATTGTTTTTCTCACGATGCCATATGTTCATGTTGTTTCCTAGTGATCCGTGCCTCTTTTGAGGATGATCAGTAAGGGAGTTTTGTTAATCTTGTAGTGCTCTATCCATCCATGTCTTTATTTGCAATTATGGAGCACCCTAGCTTGAGTCAATCGAGCTCTATTTTTGCTTCGTTGCGAATCTGGGCAGATCGTCAACTTGTTTGCGATTTTGCCGATGTTATTGTAGTTGATCCGTGCATGATATGCCATTGTTCTTGCCATGTCTAGCTTGTATTTTGTGCCTTCTTTATGGATGTATACTTGTCTTGCCATGACTTGCACCGTGGTGAGTGCATCGAGCTCGTAAACATGCCTTCGTGAGTTATGTTTCAGCATGTCCCAGTTTTCATTAAGTCTGAAAACTGATTATGTTTTTGCTATGTTCGTGTGCTTGTTAGTATATTTTGTGATCCCTTTTGGCTCAAGGTCACTAAGGGACTTTTGTTAAGCTTGTTGAGTAGCTCCATGCCATGTCTTTCTTTGTCATGTTCAGGTCCTGTAGCATGTTATTTTGTTGCTCCGAAGAGGGCTATATGATCTGAAATTTCAGACAAGTGTTAATTTCACTAAGTCTGAAATCTGTTTTGCATTTGCGTTTTTGCCATGCTTGTTTGAACCTCAGAATGGATTAATTGGCCATGGCTCAGTGCTAGTCTTTTGTTAAGCATCTTGAATGATTCCCTGCCATGTATTTTGTTGTCTTGTTTGGTGCTGTAGCATGTTCATTTCATTGCATTTAGATGCCTACTTGCTGTAAATCGCAGACCGGTGTCATTTTGAATCGCTTGCCATTTCCAAGCCGTAACTCCGATTCCGACGTTCTTTATATCGTTTTCAAGCGATTTCATCTCATCTTTCCAGTGGCACCCTTGGAATTCCAAGTTGAGGCCAGCTTCATGCATTTCCTGTCATATCTTGCATTTTGCATCCCGCATCGCATCCCGCATAGCATATCATCTTTGCATCGTGTTGTTTGAGTTTACACGTGGTTGATTGTATCCTTGTTGCTTGTTTGTCTTGTTTGAGTAGAGCCAGGAGACGAGTTTGCTAACGAGGAGCCCGTTGAGTTTGCTTGTGAGGATCCAGTCAACTCTGACAACTGTGCAGACAAGATGATCATACCCTCGAAATCACTACTATCTTTGCTATGCTAGTTTGCTCGTTCTTTTGCTATGCCATTTCTACGATGCCTACCACTTGCTTGAAAGCCTCCTAAATTGCCATGTCAAACCTCTAACCCACCATTGTCCTAGCAAACCGTTGATTGGCTATGTTACCGCTTTGCTCAGCCCTTCTTATAGCGTTGCTAGTTGCAAGTGAAGATTGGAGACCGTTCCTTGTTGGAACATCTTTTATTTACTTGTTGGGATATCATTATATAGCCATATTATCTTAATGCATCTATATACTTGGTAAAGGGTGGAAGGCTCGGCCTCTCGCCTAGTGTTTTGTTCCACTCTTACCGCCCTAGTTTTCCGTCATATCGGTGTTATGTTCCCGGATTTTGCGTTCCTCACGCGGTTGGGTTATAATGGGAACCCCTTGATAGTTCGCCTTGATTAAAGCATTTCCAGCAATGCCCAACCTTGGTTTTACCATTTGCCACCTAGCCTTTTCTTTCCCTTGGGTTCTGCAGACTCAAGGGTCATCTTATTTTAACCCCCCCGGGCCAGTGCTCCTCTGAGTGTTGGTCCCACCGAGCGATGTCCGGGGCTACCAGGGGCAACTCTGGGCTGGCCCACCCGACGTCTGGCTCATCTGAGTGTGCCCTGAGAAAGAGATATGTGCAGCTTCTATTGGGATTTGTCGGCACATTCGGGCGGTGTTGCTGGTCTTGTTTTAACCTGTCGAAGTGTCTTGAGTTACCGAGATACCAGTCTGATCGGAACGTCTTGGGAGGAGGTCTATTCCTTCGTTGACCGTGAGAGCTTGTCATGGGCTAAGTTGGGACTCCCCTGCAGGGATTGAACTTTCGAAAGCCGTGCCCGCGGTTATGGGCAGATGGGAATTTGTTAATGTCCGGTTGTAGATAACTTGAACCTTAATTAATTAAAAATGAATCAACTGAGTGTGTTACCGTGATGGCCTCTTCTCGGCGGAGTCCGGGAAGTGGACACGGTGTTGGAGTCATGTTTGCGCAGGTTGCTCTTTAGTTTCTCGCTAGTGCTTTGACTCCCCTTCTCGCTCTCCTTTGCGAATAAGTTAGCCATCATACTTGCTAGTCGCTTGCTGCAGCTCCACTCATATATTTACCTTGCCATACCCATAAGCTTAAATAGTCTTGATCGCGAGGGTACGAGATTGCTGAGTCCCTGTGGCTCACAGATTACTATTACACCAGATGCAGGGCCTGATGATTCCGCTCCAGGAGACGCGTACGAGCTCAAGTGGGAGTTCGACGAAGACTCTCAACGATACTATGTTTCCTTTCCCGATGATCAGTAGTGGTGCCCAGTTGGGGTGATTGGGACCGTGTCGCATGTTGGGTTCTCTTTTATTTTGGCACCGTAGTCGGGCCATGAGTGTTTGGATGATGTAATGTTATTTATGTTCTTGATTGACGTGGCGAGTGTAAGCCAACTATGTTCTCCCCTTTTATTATCATATTACATGGGATGTTGTGAAGATTGCCTAACTTGCGACATATGCCTTCAATGCGATTATATCTCTAAGTCGTGCCTCGACACGTGGGAGCTATAGTCGCATCGAGGGTGTTACAGAGTGGTGGTGGGACGTGAGATGAAAATAAACCGGACGAAAAAAACCAGACGAAAGTGGGAGGACTATTCAACCAATTCGTCCATTAGGAGTAAAGATCCCGTCAATCAAACTAAAAAAACAATTTTCTCTAAAAAAAAACAATCTGTCGATCGCCTTTGTCGATACTCAGGATGATCGGCTTGGAGAGGGTCCCACTAAGTGGGTCATGGCTTTTGTTTTGGCAACAAGGTGGGTTGTGGCTTCGTGGCCGTGGGAGATGTGCAGGATTGACGTTCTTTCCTTTTTTTTCTGCTTGCTCCCTCGTGTACTGCCATCTAAATTCTAATGCCTACGACCAAATCACATAGACCCTCGAAACCTGCCTAATCCCTCATATTTGCTACCAATCATGTCTGCCATCTAACGATCCTATGTAAGTACACAATTCACACAAGAAAAATCTAACCTACATACACAGACCTAATCACGTGACCACAAAATTTTTTGTTGTTCAAAAGCTCGCGCCAACTTTGGTTATTTTGGTTATTACCGAAACCAAACCGAAATTAAATGGTTACTACTGAAATCGAACCGTATCTATGTACAAAACCATATAAACTGAAGTATAAAAACCGTTTAAACCGAACTGAATCAAACCGAAAAAACCGAATGCACAGCCTGACCTCCGCCAGAATGAGCCGCCGACGCGCCGCCGTCGCCGTTCCCATACCAGAGCCGGGCTGATCTTGTTGATGACAGCGGGGAAGTCTTCGTTCACGTGCCCCTAGGGACCAGCGTCCCAGAGCCGCAATTGTCGTCGTTGAATTCTTGAATAGATGTGAAGAACCTCACACCAAATCTCATCGTTGCGTACGCACGACAAGAAACTCTAACCTCACCGCTCCAAGGAGCTTGCAAGAATCTACATCGGAGCTCCGTCTAATTCGTCCCAATGAACGAACTTGAGAAGTATTGAAACTCAGAAGACTGACTCGAAGAAGAAGCATCACCATCCGCTCGAGCGTCGCCCCTGCGAGAACTAAAACCCTACCTATCTAAGCCGTGGCACTAGGAATATCCTCCCTGCCATCGACCGACAGAGTGGCAGGCGGAGGGGAGGCGAATCCACGGATTCGCCGGCGGAGACCAATGGGAGGAAGGCTTTCTCTCCTCGTCTTGCGAGAGGGGAAAGAAAAAGCTATAGGCGCGTCTCAAGTTACACCCATTGTGAAAACCGACCATTTGACTCATGCCAGACGGACCCAAGAGTCGGAAACTGTCATTTCGAATGCTCACAAAAGTAGAAGAGGGTAAAACTGACACACTTTTCCTAAATGGGATATAACGAATGAAATTATACTAAAGGGTTGATTAATGTCACAACTGTCAAATTAGGGGGGAAACTAAAATTCACTCTTAATTTAGTGTCAAAATACATGTGAACACCTTTTGAGTTCTTTCGCGGATAAGATCAGCATCGAAGATTAGATCTCACCAAAGCTGTTGCTCACATGCTCCTGGGTGATCTTCTGTAGTCGACTCAACGTCATGGAGAAGGAGGTATACACTGGCATGTTCAGTCGGTAAAAGCAGGTGGACGATGAAGGGAGATGCTCCGAGGTCTTCAATGATGCTTTAGATATGACTAGACCACTACCTAGGTGTAGCCCACGGAAACCGTCAAATGGCAAATACTCGACAGAGGTCCAGAAGAAGAGCAATCGTCTCTGCTCTTCAATCATCATGCTCGCCACGGCCTGTGAGATAAAAATAGGAGGTGGCTATTACTAGTTGCAAAGAACATAATATGCAAATTTAAGAGTGAGTGAAATCTTGCCTTATCTGAGAAAAAACATATCCAAGAAAAATTAAGTTTTTTATTGGGAAGTGTATTCGAACAGAAATAAAGTAGTTGCACATTTTAAAATTTGGGAAGCAGATAGGCGCTAGCAGCCTGAAAATTTACAAGGGTCAGTCGATTTCGCCCCTATTATCTCAACTGTTGGTCAAAGATTCAACAAACAATACTTCATCTTCAACCTCGAACCAGTACGCAATGTTTCTCTTCTTCTTCTCAATGCCGCCGATCCAGCTCAGGCCTAACTGCATGCCTCCTCCCGCGATGCTTCAGGGATTGCTTAGCTGCCCCGCGCTCCCCTCAACCTCCTCCCACTGCCGGTTTTGCCACAACCCTCGGTCGTCCCTCTAATCCTGCGAACCATCTGAAATTTCCAGGCGAACCTACAACCGCGCCCCTAAGATACACACTGAGGCTGCTGCTTCCCCGAAGAACCTGTATCCCCCAGACCTTTAAGATAGACACCGAGGTTGCTGCTTCCCTGACAAACCCGCACCCCCGATACCCCTAATATAGACAAGATGAAACCTATCCCCGATGGTCTCGGTGCTTCGCGTGCCTCGTGCTTCCTTCCCAACAGAAATCGAATGGCCCGGATTTCATTTTCACGTGACTAATGTCTAGATAAACTGTTAAAATTTATTACAACTTGGTATGATGTAAAAAAGAACTATTCTCATGCGACCTAGAAATATGAGGATTTCAATTAGTATAAAATTTGCACTGGAACATGGTAGTAAACTCTAGAGCAACGAATAAACTAAGATTGGAGAGATCATATACCTTCCAGAACCAGTTGATCTGATCATCTTGTTGGGTGAACCCCCCCTCATATCTGGTATATTCTTTCCATTCCTGCACATCAATGGCGCCGATGCGCCCGCCCAGCATACTGTCAAGATCTTTCAAATGCAAGCTCAGGAAGAAAAGTTTCCGCAACTCCGGCTTTACGAGCATGTAGGAAAACCCCTTAGCGAAATGAGTTAGTTGATCTTTGGTGCTGGCCATGAAGAGACTTTGGATCAACAGCTCGATGTACTGGCCTCTGTTCTTGCTATCGACAGCGATATCTCTCCCTCCCGGAAGGAGCTCGATGACCTCCCCTGAGCCAAATACCCCAACTTCCCTCGCAAATGTGAGACCCAGCGCGTCTGAATCGACGAGATCAGGATCCATCTCTAGGATTTTCTTGCAGCTTGCATGCGTGCTTGGGTCTGCGTCTGCAATGTCATCCAGGGTGAGAAGCCTCCCGGCTAGCTGAAAGAAGAGCGTCCGGTCAAACCGAACCCCCACCGGGACATTGTGCATCAGGGCCAGTCCGATCATCCGTCCCGCAAAATCGAAGTACTTCAGCTGCAGTGGATCCGCTCCAGATGCTGCTTCCAGCCGCAATGAACGATTGAATACATTAGTCACGAAAAATGGAATTTGATTTTGAATGTATTTTCTAGATAATGAAGGAAGTAAAGAAAATTAAACAGGATGTTTTCACCTGGATTCAGGAAGAACCTTTGCTGGTCACGCGGACAGGGCGAGAAGAGGCCGTGCCGCGGGTCGAACAACGCGCGACACACCAGGGAGATCCACTCCCTTGCTACCCCCTCGCCAAGGGCCTCCTCGTCCAGGAACTCCACGAACAGGCGGCCATGGAGCACGTGGCTCGCTACCTCGGAGACATATCTGAAGGAGTCGGGCAGCAGCTGCGACCGATCAATGAGCATCTCGAGCGCATGAGGCTCATCGTCAAACAGCATGAACGCCGACGACGTTGCGTCCATTTCCGGCAGCATCGCTCTGGCGAAATGCATCCGCACCTCGAACCCGAGGAGGTCCTTGTGCTTGACGACAATCCGGCCGATGTCCTTGCACCGGCTCCTGTCGGCGCTGGTGCCGAGCACGAGCGCATTCAGGCACGCCGCGTGCGCCGTGCAGGTGGCCCGGATGGCGCCGGCCAAGTGGCAGTCCGTCACGGACCACATATCCAGTTGGCCTAGCACCACCCAGATGCTGTCAACCGTATCCTGCTGGTGCTGCTCCAAGGTCGCCAAACCCGGCAAGATGTTGTGAGTCGCGTCCTGCTGCTGTTGCTCCTTCGACGGCGAGGCTCCCTCCAACCTCGTCATGAATGCATTGACCGAAATCAGCAGGGACATCGCCGTCCGGGACAGCACCGCTCCCACAGGACCGTCCTTGCGCTGTGCGTAAACCTCCCGGCGCCGGAAGTAGCACACCAGTGCAAACAATACTCTGAACACAAAGAGCTTATCATCCGGGGCCGCCCACCCTGCTGCCATGTAGCGAATGATCACGTCCGTCGCATCTTTGGCAATTGGTATTAACCGCTCGATCAACCACTCTTGAGGCATCTTCGGCATGCGTAGCGACGGCGTCCGCTCGAACAAAGAGAGCACCGCCGCCAGCCTGTGCCTACACTTCTCATAGAGCGGGTCGCTTCTGCCTTTGCCGGAGGCGGCGGGTATCAACCGACACAACTCCAACCAGAGTGGGAGAAAGCACACCTCAAGGCGAGGGAGTATGCCGCTTATCTCCGGATACAGGAGGCAGATGATCGCCGAATTGGCTCTCAAGTGATGCAGCATAGAGCCGGAGGAGTAGAGGCGGACCAGAACCCCGATGACACCGCTGCGGAGGAGGACGTCGAGGTACTCCACGGCCGTCCCTGCTTGTCTCTCGTTGGTAGCTTTGGCGCTTGCGAGGAACTTCTTGACGAGCAGGACGATGTCCCTGGTGTAAAGCATCTTGGTGACATGCTCAAAGTCGGTCCACGGTGAGCAGTTGGGTAGACCAAGATGCCGCGCCAGTGGATCAATTTGGACTTCACCGTCATGTATGAACCTCTTGAACAACTCGGCAGTTTCGTTAGAGACGTCCATGTCAGTTGTGGCCGCCGCGGCAATCTGAGATGCGAGGCTCCATGCGTCGGGATATCGGGTTAAGTGCAAAGTGGCGCCGCGCGGGAGGTCAAGCTCGTTGATTTTCGCCTCGAGGTGGAGGTTCCGACACTCGTGCACGGCGTGGAGGTCGCTTCTTCTCCTGGGTCCCACGTCCACGAAGCGACCGAGCACCTCGCCTAAAGTGTCCTGTGGACCCGCCACGACCACGGTCTTCTTGCCGTCGATGCTCTGTACCGTGAGCCGGATGGCGTCAGATGAGGAGTTTGACTCTTGAGAGATAGCGACGACATTGGGATCCATGACTCGCAAAGTGCTTTATACCAGAGCCAGCAGCTAGCGGTGGTTGACCAACCAATAGAATCCTGCCAACTCAAAACCTGTTCTTTGTTGTATCTCTGTATTTCACTGTCTTCTTCATTGAAGCCACTGCATTTAAATAGCTGGGGCCCATCGTGATTTCGGCCATGCCACTCGCTTTAAGCATACGGCTGAGACCGAGTCAAGTCTCTCATTTCACACTCGTACATGCGTGCATTTAAAAGGATCAACCTCTCTCAATTTAAACTGATTTGAAATCCTGCCCAAGAATTGATACACGTATCAGTTTTTGTTTCACATTTTTAAACTTCCAGTTTTATTAACTTTGATACACATATCAATTTCTATGTCAGTAAATGTAACAATACAGGTTTGAATTCTTTCTATCACATATTTCAATTATTCCAACAAACTAATTTCATTCATTTTAGAAACTAATTCCAATAGTTTCAGCAAAACTTATTATTTCAAAAAATGAGTGTACTACAGAAATAGCAAAAAATAAAATTCAATCTTTTTAGATTTCATCATGAGTTCCGTTATTCCAATTACACATATAAGAAAAAAATTGACACAAACAATTTCAATTTATATTACCATAACTTGTTCAATACAAATAACACTGATATAACAAATTAAACATGTAAGAAATACCGGTTTCATATATTTCAGACAAGTAATTTCATATATTGTCACAAATAAGTGAAACTGGCTATTCAAATGGGTGACATAAACAATTTCAATTTCTTAAAAAAAGGTGATTTTAGCTATTCCAAATTCAATTTTACTCAAAAAGAGTGAAATTCATTGCAGCTAATGTGACACAAACAATTTCAATTCATATCTCAACAACTTTTTAAATAAAGATCAGACTGAAATAACAACATACACACTTAGAAATACCAATTTCAAATATTTCAGACAAGTAATTTCATAAAAAAATCACAAAAAAGTGAAACTGATTATACAAAAGAGTGACATGGTTTTTTAATTTTAATACGCGAAATATTTCATACGCATACGAGTTTCACTATATTTTCACTTCTAAATGAACGAAGTGTATTTCAGTTATTTGAATATCATATTGCAGAAAAGAGTGAAACTGATTATTTTGAAGTACTGACATAAACCATTTAAAAAATGAACCTAAAAGTTCTCATTCACATAATGAAGAAACAACAGTTTCAGAAATAGAAACATGCATTCCAATTTCTGAAAAAATTGCATTTCAACCAATTTTTTTCCAACTACAATTGCGCTTCACATCATGGGTGTTAGTTTCACAAATCTGCATTTCACATCAGATGTAGAAGTTCGACATATCTACATATCTATTTCAGTTTTGGAACAACAATATCACATATATCACACAATCTGCTATTGATCTTCCCATCAATTTCAATTTGGCACCTTCACTTCCATCAAATATAATAGTTACATATATCACACAAGCATGGGAGTTGTCTATCTAGTGAAGAAGCAAGGGGGGGGGATCTCAAAACATGTACCATAAAACAAAAATCAGGAAATAAACATAGAGATAAAGATATTAGGGGGGTTCTGCTTACCCGGGGGTGGTTGCATCTGCTCGTGGGCTTCATGACTAACCAGATCTGGTCGCGGACATGCTTGGACTTGCCGGATCCGGTGATGTTCCTGCTCGTTGACCTGTCCTGCTTGGTGGCTGATGTGGCGGAATAACGCTGGAGCGGGTCTCCCCAACGCCCACGGCGGTGGATCTGTCTTTCGCCGACGTGATCCGGCGTCTCACCTTGCCGACCTCGTGGTATAGGCGTGCCGCCGTCGGTATAGCAACCAACAGGAACAGGCGAAAGGGAGGGGGAAAGAGAGTTGGATGTGGAAAAAGAGAGCGACGCGGGTTTGATATTATCTCGTGTGGGGTCCACCTCATATTCCTATTGTATTGATCTTGTGTTCGGGAATTGTTGGTGGAAATAAGAGTCTTGTGAGGTCCACACGCACGAATCTAGCTAGAAGCAGCGACGGACGGTGGATTTCTCACCACTAGATACCGACATCGTTAAATTTACTTATTTGATCCATGACTTTGGACTGGTAGAGGTGGATCGGTTGATCGGCCAAAATTGCTTGTTCGATAGTACTGCGCAAAGGAAAAACATTAACAATCTTTCATGTGTTTTGAAAAGGGGGAGTACTACTTTCGGTGAGGAAACCTCACTTGATGAAAAGAGAAATTTTGCTTGGAATCTTCACCTCCTCTTACTAGAGATTATCTCGATTTCGGTGATGTGACGATAGGCAGAGGAGCACATGAATATGATGGTGATGGAAGGTCAATGGAAGCGGCAAAGAAGAAGACGAGATGTGTTCAATACGAACGGCGAGGCGGGGTCAGGAGGTTAGGACCAGCGGACTTTGCCGGTCCTAGAGGAGAGGTGGTGGCGCTCTGTGGATGTTAGATGGTACTACGGTTGTTTGGGAAGGGAAGGCATCACCGGCAAAATATATAGTATGGGTACTGAGTGAGAAGACCACATGATTTATATTGACGACTCAAAATATAACTCGTTTATGTTCACACAACAAACAATGGCATGTCACCAAAATAATAAAGTTATATGTAAACATCTGGATTCCATGTAAAAATATATTCCAAAAACAACAATGCTAATTTGGCATAGAAACATATGTGCTTATATATACATATGATTTTTCAAATATGGCAATACGAAAATGTTTTGCATGACAATTTTTCTTTCTTCTCTTGTTTCTTGCTCCTCTTGCCTTGTTCATTTCTAGAACTTGCGAGAATGTGAGTGGTCAAGTTGGAGTTAATGCACTTCAATGTGACAACAACAAAGTAGAGTATAGAGTGGCTAGTGTTCGAATGTGTGTGGAAGAGGGAGGGGTTGCTAGTGTTCAATAAGAACATAGGCCCCCTCACGGGTGACAATGTTACGACTTAGGGGACCCTCACCATACCGAAAGTCAGCCTAGCAGGCCGGCGTATGGCCGTTAGGTTGGTATATGCCTTGGGCCGTTATCTCGGCATGTGGGCTCTCTAGAAGGTGGGGTCTGGAAGACATGGCAATCACGGCAAGGAAGATGGCTGACAATGCGAAATACCGTCAGATCCCTGAGTAAGGGTCCAAGCGCCGTTGGAAGTCTTAGATCAAAGGTCAAACAAGGGTTTTATCTAGGTTTGGGCTTGATAAGCATAATACCATATGTCATGCTTGTTTGGTTATTCATAGTGGAGGAATACCTCGTGCGAGAAGATACCAATTGTGCAGGCGGGTCTTATACAAACGATTTTTACCCCCTTTCCGCGACGCAGTTTTAAACCGTTGCCTTGCTTGTGTGTGCGATAGGGGGGTCCATCCCACACGGCCCAGAAATCATCGACGGTAGTTCCTCCACTCATACACGCGGGGCAAAAAGAGCTTGTGTGTGATCGGACGAGCCATCACAGACAATTATACAGAACAAATCATGTGAAATGTTCTTAGCAACCCACACAGTGAATCCGAAACAAACATTTCCGTTCGTGTGTACATCACACACAATTTTCCACATCACATCGTCTGTGATAACGTTGCCATGACAGACAAAATTCATAATTTTATCATTCTCATTATTGAATGCATCGCACACGGTGCCTAGAGGAAACTGTATGGCGTAGGTTGTCCATCACACACAATTTTTGTGTGAAAACGTTTATGCAATGTGGCCTATGATGGCTCTATATTTTACACATTTTAGAGCTCATTTGTTGCATTTTCTCTTCATATATCATGTCCCATTGAACCAAATAGTTGTCCATTATGCATGATTATCGATATCTACACTTTTCCTTGTGAGCATTGCATATTTAGTATTTTTATTAGTATTTTGGTTTTATTGTGTCTACAGGTGTTTTGGAGCAACCTAGGACCAAGCACGATGAAAGGATCAAGGATGGGTTCGATACGGAGTCAGCCAGGGGTCAGACTTAGCCATTTCGAAGGTTGGAAAAAGTCATTTTTTCCAAAGTTCTCCAAATCAATATCTAAGACCAGAAATGGATCGGTGTCATTCGTACAAATCCAATGAGCCCAAGAATGTCAAATTTTGAGTTCGTATGCAGAAATGATGACCGTTTTGTTAGACGAGGTTAGATCAAAAGACGGCATTCCATGCGACCGCATGCTATTGTTTCGACAATCATATGACATGCAGAAAACTCCGAAAGTTGCCCTTCTAGATAAGATTCTTCACTGATTTTTTCACCATTCGATCCCATGGGATCCTTGGCACGCAAAGAAGAGATTGGGAGACAATAAGGCTCAGCTTGAGCCCTTGGATGAAGCCCATCAAGAGAGGAGGCTAGGGAGGCTCCTTATATACACCTCCTCATCCCTAGCCACCGTCATCTCATCTCATTCATCAAGAACACATCCAAGTTCATCGCGATTGCTGATCCATCACCACCATAGAAAAAGGGACGAGATCAAGAGGAAGAGGAGGAGTCTCCACCACGCAAGCACCGGCCTTTGGGCTGCTGCCCTCTCCACCACGCCAGAGCCATCACGACCATATTCACCATGTCGCCGCCACAATCATCCTCACCACCATCATCGCCTCCCTTCACTGGCATGATGCCATCTTGTAACTTGACCCTCTTCTTTATGTTTGAGTAGATGTATTTGTTCTCAAGGATACATATGAATTCTTTTATGATTAGAATAATTATTACCAAGCAATCCAATATGTTCTTGTTCATGTTCAAGTTAGTATTCTCACGAGTGTTGAGAGGAGGCCTCGCTCACACTATTGCCGTGATTGGTCATGGAGGAACTCCTATCACTGCATTGGGTAGGATGTTGAGGGAATAGAATACCTCTCTTCTTTGGAGTTGGTTTAGGTGGTGGTTCGGGGAGTGTCCTATCATCGACATTATTTAACATATCATTCAATAAATCTACGGCGTGTTGAATGGTTCGTTCTCTAAAAACACAGCCAACATAACTTTCTACGTAGTACCTAGAAGCATCGCTTAGTCCATTATAAAAGATATCAAGTACTTCATTTTTCTTAAGAGCATGATCAGGCAAAGCTTTAAGTAATTGGAGAAGCCTCCCCCAAGCTTGGGGGAGATTCTCTTCTCCAAATAGCACAAATTTATATATTTCCTGTAACACAACTTGTTTCTTATGAGCAGGAAAATATTTTTCAAAGAAGTAATAGATCATATCATGGGGAATACGCACACAACCAGGAGCAAGAGTATTAAACCATTTCTTAGCATCACCCTTTAATGAGAAAGGAAAGAACTTAAGAATATAGTAATATCAAATATTTTCCTCATGAGTAAATAGGGTGCCAATCTCATTTAATTTAGTAAGGTGTGCCACAACAATTTCACACTATAAGAAATATGCTAGCTTGTGACCTTCTGTTAGTGACCCTGGAAGAAATGGTTGTAAATCTATGACCATTTGAGACCAGTTGGTCGTAAGCTATTAGGGGGGCTCCAAACCCTAAATCATAACAACCATTTTGGTCAGAAAGGTCGTAATTTCCTTACACGAAATGGTCGTAAAGCAAACAACCCTGGTTCGTGCCTCATTTCTAACCGATTAAGAACAATATGAATGGTCATTACACTTGAGTTGTAATGCAATTGTGATTAGGCAGCCACCTCAGCAGTCTTATGGAGTGTTTAGGCTTCATTTTCTCTTACATGTCTATATTCAACATAGCTCATTTGTAGGCGGGGCCCATTTGACAGGCGGGACCGAGCCCTAAATTCGTTAGTAAAAAATCTACGAGAGGGGACTCGAACCCACGACGTCGCACTGAATTAACTTGTTCACTACCACCGGGCTAGAGATGGACTGTTGGTTCTGTATCGAAACATTGCTTTATATAAATAAATAAATGGCTGTCTCATATCAAACATAACTCACTAACCCGGTGGGACCTATTGGCAGCATCGAACAGAGCCAACACTTAGCAAAGTTTCTAGGTCTTGCGGGGGTGAGGGCGGCGGCAAAGGCGATCGGCGGAGGTGGCCTGCGGGGGCGGAGGCGGCTGGCGGAGGTGGCCTGTAGGGGCGATAGACGACAGCGGTGGAGCGGGCGAGCGACGGGCAGAAGCGGTGGACCTGCAGGGGTGGCTGATACGTCCATTTTGCATCTTACTTTTATATTGATATTTATTGCATTATGGGCTGTTAGTACGCATTATATCACAATACTTATGCCTTTTCTCTCTTATTTTATAAGGTTTACATGAAGAGGAAGAATGCTAGCAGCTGGAATTCTGGACTGGAAAAGGAGCAAATATTAGAGACCTATTCTGCACAACTCCAAAAGTCCTGAAACTTCACGGATAATATTTTCGGAATATATAAACGATGTAGGGTGAAGAAAGCACCAGAGGGGGGCCACCTGCTATCAACAAGGGTGGAGGGCGCGCCCTACCCCCCAGGGGCGCCCTCTGGTCTTGTGGGCCACCTGGCGGGCCCCCGACACCCATCTTCTGCTATATGGTGTGTTTTGACCTGAAAAAAAATCAAAAGGAAGCTTTCGGGATGAAGCGCCACCGTCTCGAGGCGGAACTTGGGCAGAACCAATCTAGGGCTCTGGCAGAGCTATTCTGCCAAGAAAACCTCCCTCCGGGAAGGGGAAATCATCGCCATTGTCATCACCAACGATCCTCTCATCGAGAGGGGGTCAATCTCCATCAACATGTTCACTAGCACCATCCCCTCTTGATGACCCACAAGTACAGGGCATCTATCGTAGTCCTTTCGATAAGTAAGAGTGTCGAACCCAACGAGGAGCAGAAGGAAATAATAAACGGTTTTCAGCAAGGTATTCTCTGCAAGTACTGAAATAAGAGGTAACAGATAGTTTTGTGATAAGATAATTTGTAACGAGCAACAAGTAACAAAAGTAAATAAAGTGCAGCAAGGTGGCCCAATCCTTTTTGTAGCAAAGGACAAGCCTGGACGAACTCTTATATAAGGAAAAGCGCTCCTGAGGACACATGGGAATATCGTCAAGCTAGTTTTCATCACTTTCATATGATTCGCGTTCGGTACTTTGATAATTTGACATGTGGGTGGACCGGTGCTTGGGTACTGTTCTTACTTGAACAATCATCCCACTTACGATTAACCTCTATTGCAAGCATCCGCAACTACAACAAAAGTATTAAGGTAAACCTAACCATAGCATGAAACATATGGATCCAAATCAGCCCCTTACGAAGCAACGCATAAACTAGGGTTTAAGCTTCTGTCACTCTAGCAACCCATCATCTACTTATTACTTCCCAATGCCTTCCTCTAGGCCCAAATAATGGTGAAGTGTTATGTAGTCGACGTTCACATAACACCACTAGAGGCTAGACAACATACATCTCATCAAAATATCAAACGAATACCAAATTCACATGACTACTAATAGCAAGACTTCTCCCTTGTCCTCAGGAACAAACGTAACTACTCACAAAGCATATTCATGTTCATAATCAGAGGGGTAATAATATGCATTAAGGATCTGAACATATGATATTCCACCAATTAAACCAACTAGCATCAACTTCAAGGAGTAATTAACACTACTAGCAACCTACTAGCACCAATCCCGGACTTGGAGACAAGAATTGGATACAAGAGATGAACTAGGGTTTTGATATGAGATGGTGCTGATGAAGATGTTGATGGAGATTGCCCTCTCCCGATGAGAGGAGCGTTGGTGATGACGATGGTGATGATTTCCCTCTCCGGGAGGGAAGTTTCTCCGGCAGAACAGCTCCGCCTCGTGGCGGCGGAGTTTCGTCCCGAAAGGTTGCTTCTTATTTTTTCTTGACGAAAGACTTCATATAGGAGAAGATGGTCATCGGAGAGCCACCAGGGGGCCCACGAGGTAGGGGGCGCCGCCCACCCTCGTGGGAAGGGTGTGGGCCCCCTGGTCTTCATCTTTGGCGAGGATTTTTCATTATTTATTATAAGGTATTCCATGGAGTTTCAGGACTTTTGGAGTTGTGCAGAATAGGTCTCTAATATTTGCTCCTTTTCCAGCCCAGAATTCCAGCTGCCGGCATTCTCCCTCCTTATGTAAACCTTGTAAAATAAGAGAGAATAGCCATAAGTATTGTGACATAATATGAAATAACAGCCCATAATGCAATAAATATCGATATAAAAGCATGATGCAAAATGGACGTATCAACTCCCCCAAGCTTAGACCTCGCTTGTCCTCAAGCGAAAGCCGATAACAATAAATATGACCCCATGTTTAGAGGAAGAGGCGTCGATAAAAATAAAATACGGACATGAGGGCATCATGATTATTCTCATAACATCAACTTATATAATTCTTGTCATATGATTACTTATGTTCAAGTGATGATCTATTCACAATGCAAAAGTATGAATCAGAAACCTTATTGAGAACCAACAAACTGTAACCTCAGTCATTGAAGCAATTGCAGTTTATCATAACATCAGAAAGAGTCTATGTCAGAGCTAAAAAGCAAGTCCACATACTCAACTATCATCTAGTCCTTCATAACTGCTAACACTCGCGCAATACTTGTGGTTACGGAGTTTTAATCGGACACAGAGAAAGATAGGGGCTTATAGTTTCGCCCCACAACCTTTTACCTCGAGGGTAATGTCAACAATAATAACTCATGCCCCTACATCCAATTAGATATATATATATATATATATATATATATATATACCAGGTTCTTTCCAACATGCTGGGCTTGCCAAAGGATAAAATGAAAAAGGAAAGGTGAAGATCATCATGACACTTGCATAAGGTAGAAGATAATAATAAAAGATAGGCCCTTCGCAGAGGGAAGCGGAGGTTGCCATGCGCTTTTATGGTTGGATGCGCAAAATCTTAATGCGAAAGAACATCACTTTATATTGCCCCTTGTGATATGAACCTTTATTATGCAGTCCATCGCTTTTATTACTTCCACATCACAAGATCGTATAAAGCTTATTTCTCCCACACTAATCATACATATTTAGAGCAATTTTTATTGCTTTGCACCGATGACAACTTACTTGAAGGATCTTACTCAATCCATAGGTAGATATGATGGACTCTCATGGCAAAACTGGTTTAAGGGTATTTGGAAGCACAAGTAGTATCTCTACTTGGTGCTGAGAATTTGGCTAGCATGAGGGGTAAAGGCAAGCTCAACATGTTGGATGATCCATGACAACATACTTTATCTCAGATATAAGAAAACATAACCCATTACGTTGTCTTCCTTGTCCAACATCAACTCTTTAGCATGTCATATTTTTATGAGTGCTCCCAATCATAAAAGATGTCAATAATAGTATATTTATATGTGAAACCTCTCTTTCCTTATTACTTCCTATTAATTGCAACGATGACCAAAGCTATGTCTGCCAACTCCCAACAACTTTTAATCATCACACTCTTTCTATGTGAAGTAATTACTATCAATAAGATCAATATGAACTTTTGTTTCTTCTTATTCTTTTTCTCTTTTCTTTTCTTTTATTTGGGATCATGGAAAAAATAAACAAGCCCTTGACTCAATCACTAATCTTTATTATATAGCTCAAGGACTTGATTACATAGAAGGATAATAAAGCAAAACTCATGACTAGATCATACTAAGAACTTTTATTCTACTAGATCAAAATATTACCAAAAGGATCGAACTAAGAAAAAATGGTAAAGATAAAAGTGATGGTGATTGTGATACGATACCGGGGCACCTCCCCCAAGCTTGGTAGTTGCCAAGGGGAGTGCCCATACCCATGTGATTATATCTCCTTGGTTGGTGAAGAAGGTGGAGTTGTTGATGATGGATAGTCGCACATCGAGCGTAGGAGGTCTTCTAGCTTGCAGATAATGCCCTTGAGTGCGATGATATGCTCCTTCAACAAAATATTTTCACGTGTGAGATACTTATTTTGTATACGAGCCAACTCAATCATCTTGAAAGCTTCAATTTCTGTTGGGTTAAGAAGATTGTGATCCAGTTGAAGGGTGTCTTCTGTTGCTGGAACTTGGTCCTCCATGGCCTTCTTGATCCCTTCATCCTTGTTTATCTGCATAGGTTCTTCTCTCTTCAGCTCTATCTTCATTAGCCAAGCATCGTTGCCCTCATGGTTGGAGGAGAAGGGAGACGACATAGTGCCTGACCTTGACAACCCTGACAGAAAACAGCTCGAAACAAAAACAAGAGGATTTTGCGTGATACGGGAGTCAAAACCCCCGGGAGGTTATATAATGAATTTTTACCGACCAAAATACGTATCGTGCAAGAAAACAGAGTCCGGAAGGCACACGAGGTGCTCACGAGGTAGGGGAGCGCGCCCAGGGGGTAGGGCGCGCCCTCCACCCTCGTGGGGCCCTCGTGTCCTTCCCGGACTGCTACTTAATTTTCTATTTTTCTAAATATTCCAAAACGGAGAAATATTGCCTTAAAATTGTTTTGGAGTCGGTTTACTTACCGTACCACATACCTATTCCTTTTCGGAGTCTGAAACGTTCTGGAAAGTGTCCCTTATGTATTCCTCTGGTGTTACGGTTTCAATAATATTGGTTTCAATATTTATGGGATTACCTGAGATATAATGTTTAATTCTTTGACCGTTTACCACCTTCGGATTTGTGCCTTCGAAGTTGTTGATTTTTATGGCACCAGAACGATAGACCTCCTCGATAACATAGGGGCCTTCCCATTTAGAGAGAAATTTCCCTGCAAAAAATCTTAAACGAGAGTTGTATAGCAATACATAATCACCTACATTAAACTCACACTTTTGTATCCTTTTGTCATGCCATCTTTTAACTTTTTCTTTAAACAACTTGGCATTTTCGTAGGCTTGGGTTCTCCATTCATCAAGTGAGCTAATATCAAATAACCTCTTCTCACCGGCAAGTTTAAAATCATAGTTAAGTTCTTTAATAGCCCAATAAGCCTTGTGTTCTAGTTCGAGAGGTAAGTGGCATGCTTTTCCATAGACCATTTTATACGGAGACATACCCATAGGATTTTTATATGCAGTTCTATAGGCCTATAATGCATCATCAAGTTTCTTGGACCAATTCTTTCTAGACCTATTAACAGTCTTTTGCAAAATTAATTTGAGTTCTCTATTACTCAATTCTACTTGACCACTAGACCGTGGGTGATACGGAGATGCAATTCTATGATTGACATCATATTTAGCAAGCATTTTACGGAAAGCACCATGAATAAAATGTGAACCACCATCAGTCATTAAATATCTAGGGACTCCAAACCTAGGAAAAATAACTTCTTTAAGCATTTTAATAGAAGTGTTATCATCAGCACTACCAGTTGGAATAGCTTCTACCCACTTAGTAACGTAATCAACAGCAACTAAAATATGTGTATATCCATTAGAGGCAGGAAAAGGTCCCATATAATCAAAGCCCCAAACATCAAATGGTTCAATAACAGGTGAATAATTCATAGGCATTTCTTGACGTCTACTAATATTACCAATTCTTTGACATTCATCACAAGATAAGACAAACTTACGGGCATCCTTGAAGAGAGTAGGCCAATAAAAACCAGATTGCAATACCTTATGTGCAGTTCTATCTCCCGCGTGGTGTCCTCCATAAGTTTCGGAGTGGCACTTGCGTAGGATCTGTTCCTGTTCATGCTCAGGTACACAACGTCTAATAACACCATCTACTCCTTCTTTATAAAGATGTGGGTCATCCCAAAAGTAATGTCTCAAATCATAGAAGAACTTTTTCTTTTGTTGGTATGTGAAGCTAGGTGGTATGAACTTAGCAACAATGTAATTAGCATAATCAGCATACCAAGGGGTACTACGAGAAGTACTTATGACATTTAATTGTTCATCAGGAAAGCTATCATCAATAGGTAGTGGGTCATCAAGAACATTCTCTAACCTAGATAAGTTGTCTGCAACGGGGTTCTCAGCTCCTTTTCTATTAACAATATGCAAATCAAATTCTTGTAGCAAGAGAACCCATCTAATAAGTCTAGGTTTAGCATCTTTCTTCTCCATAAGATATTTAATAGCAGCATGATCAGTGTGGATAGTCACTTTAGAATCAACAATATAAGGTCTGAACTTATCACAAGCAAATACAACTGCTAAAAGTTCTTTTTCAGTAGTAGCATAATTTCTTTGAGCATTGTCTAGAGTCTTACTAGCATAATGGATAACATTTAGTTTCTTATCAACTCTTTGCCCTAGAACAACACCTACAGCATAATCGCTAGCATCACACATAATTTCAAAGGGTAAATTCCAATCATGTGGCTGAACGATAGGTGCAGAGACTAATGCTTTCTTAAGTATTTCAAATGCTTCTACACAATCATCATCAAAGACAAATGGTATATCTTTTTGTAATAAATTAGTCAGACGCCGAGAAATTTTTGAGAAGTCCTTAATGAACCTCCTATAAAATCCGGCGTGACCAAGGAAACTTCTTATACCTTTGATGTCCTTGGGACATGGCATCTTTTCAATAGCATCAACCTTGGCTTTATCAACTTCAATACCTCTTTCAGAAACTTTATGCCCCAAGACAATACCTTCATTAACCATAAAGTGGCACTTTTCCCAATTCAAGACAAGATTAGTTTCTTCACATCTCTGCAAAACTCGATCAAGATTTCTCAAGCAATCATCAAAAGAAGATCCATAGACGGAAAAGTCGTCCATGAAAACCTCACAAATCTTTTCACAAAAGTCAGAGAATATATCCATCATGCATCTTTGAAAGGTAGCAGGTGCATTACATAAACCAAAAGGCATACGTCTATAAGCAAAAGTACCAAAAGGGCATGCAAAAGTAGTCTTTGATTGATCTTTAGCCGACACAGGTATTTGAGAGAAACCAGAATAACCATCTGGAAAGCAGTAATGTGTATGTTTGCATAATCTTTCTAACATTTGATCGATAAAAGGTAAGGGGTAATGATCTTTCTTAGTAGCCTTATTTAATTTGCGGAAATCAATTACCATCCTATAACCTGTAATAATTCTTTGTGGAATCAATTCATCTTTATCATTAGGAACAACAGTAATACCTCCCTTCTTAGGGACACAATGAACAGGACTTACCCACTGACTATCAACAACGGGATAAATTATACCTGCCTCCAGAAGCTTTAGTATTTCTTTTCTTACCACTTCTTTCATTTTAGGATTCAGACGTCGTTGAGGATCACGAACTGGTTTGGCATATGCTTCCAAATTTATTTTATGTTGACATAGAGTGGGACTAATGCCCTTAAGATCATCAAGAGTATATCCAATAGCAGCACGGTGCTTCTTCAGAGTTTTCAATAATCTTTCTTCTTCATGCTCTGAAAGGTTCACTAATAATAACAGGATATATCTTCTTTTCATCAAGATAAGCATATTTAAGATTACTAGGAAATGGTTTAAGCTCAAACACGGGATCACCCTTAGGTGGAGGGGGATCCCCTAGGATTTCAACAGGAAAATTGTGTTTCAGCATAGGTTCTTGTTTAAAAAATACTTCATCTATTTCCCTTCTTTCATTCATAAACATATCATTCTCATGGTCTAGCAAATATTGTTCTAAAGGATCACTAGGAGGTACGGCAATAGAAGAAAGACCAATAATTTCATTCTTACTAGGCAATTCTTCTTCACGGTGTTGTTTACTAAATTTAGAGAAATTAAACTCATGAGTCATATCATCTAAGCCGACAGTAACAACATCCCTTGTGCAATCTATGGTAGCATTAACAATATTTAAGAAGGGTCTACCAAATATAATGGGACAAAATCTATCTTATGGGGAACCAAGAATAAGAAGATCAGCAGGATATTTAGTTTTCCCACACAAGACTTCAACATCTCTAACAATTCCCATTGATGAAATAATATCTCTATTAGCAAGTTTAATAGTAACATCAATTTCTTCTAACTCAGCAGGTGCAATGTCATGCATAATTTCTTTGTACAAGTCAATAGGTATTGCACTAGCACTAGCACCCATATCACATAAGCCATGATAACAATGATCTCCTATTTTAACAGAAATAGCAGGCATGCCTACCACATGTCTAGGTTTATCTGTATCACAGGGTTTAGCAATTCTAGCAGTTTCATTACAAAAGTAAATAACATGCCCATCTATATTATCAGACAAGAGATCTTTAACAATAGCAATATTAGGTTCAACTTTAACTTGCTCAGGAGGTTTATATGTTTTAATATTGCTTTTACGAACCACAGTTGAAGCTTTAGCATGATCCTTTATCCTAACAGGGAAAGGTGGTTTCTCAACATAACAAGTAGGAACAATAGGATCATTATAAGTGATAGTATTTTCTTCAACTTTAATAGGTGCATCTACTTTTACTTCTATGGGAGGATGATATTTAAACCACTTCTCCTTAGGGAGATCAACATAAGCAGCAAAAGATTCACAGAAAGAGGCTACTATCTCAGAATCAAGTCCATATTTAGTGCTAAACTTACGGAAAATATCGGTATCCATAAAAGATTTAACATAATCAAACTTAGGTGTCATACCTGACTCCTTACCATTGTCGAGGTCCCAATATTCAGAGTTGCGTTTAATTCTATCCAATAAATCCCATTTGAATTCAACAGTCTTCATCATAAAAGAGCCAACACAAGAAGTATCGAGCATGGTGCGATTATTTTCAGAAAGCCGAGCATAAAAATTTTGAATAATCATTTCTCTTGAGAGCTCATGATTGGGGCATTAATATAACATTGATTTAAGCCTCCCCCAAGCTTGAGCGATGCTTTCTCCTTCGCAAGGCCAAAAATTATATATATAATTGCGATCATGATGAACAAGATGCATAGGGTAATACTTTTGATGAAATTCCAATTTCAATCTTTTATAATTCCATGATCTCATATCATCACATAGCCTATACCATATCAATGCGTCTCCCTTCAAAGATAAAGGGAAGACCTTCTTCTTAGCAACACCAACGGGTATACCTGCAAGCTTAAATAATCCAGAAACTTCATCCACATATATTAGGTGTTCATCAGGATGCTTTGTTCCATATCCTGTAAAAGGATTAGCTAGCAGTTTTTCTATCATACCCGAAGGATACTCATAAGGAATTTCATTTTCATATTCATTTTCAATAGGTTCAGTAGGTTGAGGAGCAACTCTTCGCTCTACTGGTCGGGGTGAAGATACCCCGAACAAGCCCCTCAGAGGATTACTTTCCATAGTAACAAGTGATAGTAAATTTCAGCACACTATATAAATTTTTCCTTACCAAATTCCACCTACCAAAGGCACTTCACTCCCCGGCAACGGTGCCAGGAAAGAGTCTTGATGACCCACAAGTATAGTGGATCTATCATAGTACTTTCGATAAGTAAGAGTGTCGAACCCAAGGAGGAGCAGAAGGAAATGATAAACGGTTTTCAACAAGGTATTCTCTGCAAGTACTGAAATAAGTGGTAACAAATAGTTTTGTGATAAGATAATTTGTAACGAGCAACAAGTAACAAAAGTAAATAAAGTGCAGCAAGGTGGCCCAATCCTTTTTGTAGCAAAGGACAAGCCTGGACGAACTCTTATATAAGGAAAAGCGCCCCCGAGGACACATGGGAATATCGTCAAGCTAGTTTTCATCACGTTCGTATGATTCGCGTTCGGTACTTTGATAATTTGACATGTGGGTGGACCGGTGCTTGGGTGCTGTTCTTACTTGAACAAGCATCCCACTTATGATTAACCTCTATTGCAAGCATCCGCAACTACAACAAAAGTATTAAGGTAAACCTAACCATAGCATGAAACATATGGATCCAAATCAGCCCCTTACGAAGCAACGCATAAACTAGGGTTTAAGCTTCTGTCACTCTAGCAACCCATCATCTACTTATTACTTCCCAATGCCTTCCTCTAGGCCCAAATAATGGTGAAGTGTTATGTAGTCGACGTTCACATAACACCACTAGAGGCTAGACAACATACATCTCATCAAAATATTGAACGAATACCAAATTCACAAGACTACTAATAGCAAGACTTCTCCCTTGTCCCCAGGAACAAACGTAACTACTCACAAAGCATATTCATGTTCATAATCAGAGGGGTAATAATATGCATTAAGGATCTGAACATATGATCTTCCACCAATTAAACCAACTAGCATCAACTACAAGGAGTAATTAACACTACTAGCAACCTACTAGCACCAATCCCGGACTTGGAGACAAGAATTGGATACAAGAGATGAACTAGGGTTTTGATATGAGATGGTGCTGATGAAGATGTTGATGGAGATTGCTCTCTCCCGATGAGAGGAGCGTTGGTGATGACGATGGCGATGATTTCCCCCTCCGGGAGGGAAGTTTCCCCAGCAGAACAGCTCCGCCAGAGCCCTAGATTGGTTCCGCCAAGGTTCCGCCTCGTGGCGGCGGAGTTTCATCCCGAAAGGTTGCTTCTTATTTTTTTTCTCTATGAAAGAATTCATATAGGAGAAGATGGTCATTGGAGAGCCACCAGGGGGCCAGGAGGTAGGGGGCGCGCCCTAGGGAGGGGGGGGGGGGCGCCCCCCACCCTCGTGGGAAGGGTGTGGGCCCCCTGGTCTTCATCTTTGGCGAGGATTTTTCATTATTTATTATAAGGTATTCCGTGGAGTTTCAGGACTTTTGGAGTTGTGCAGGATAGGTCTCTAATATTTGCTCCTTTTCCAACCCAGAATTCCAGCTGCTGGCATTCTCCCTCCTTATGTAAACCTTGTAAAATAAGAGAGAATAGCCATAAGTATTGTGACATAATGTGAAATAACAACTCATAATGCAAAAAATATCGATATAAAAGCATGATGCAAAATGTATGTATCAACTCTCAAACCCTAGGTCATATTTTGTATCCGATCTTTGTCTCAAAACCTCAGATTGGTACCTGTGGGTTGCTAGTAGTGTTGATTACTCCTTGTAGTTGATGCTAGTTGGTTTATTCGGTGGAAGATCATATGTTCAGATCCTTATTGATAATTAATACTCCGTTGATTATGAACATGAATATGCTTTGTGAGTAGTTACGTTTGTTCCCGAGGACATGGGAGAAGTCTTGTTATAAGTAATCATGTGAATTTGGTATTCGTTCGATATTTCGATGAGATGTATGTTGTCTTTCCTCTAGTGGTGTTATGTGAACGTCGACTACATGACACTTCACCATTCTTTGGGCCTAGGGGAAGTCATTGGGAAGTAATAAGTAGATGATGCATAGCTAGAGTGATAGAAGTTTAAACCCTAGTTTATGCGTTTCATCATAAGGGGCTGATTTGGATCCATACGTTTCATGCTATGGTTAGATTTATTTTAATTTTTCTTTCGTAGTTGCGGATGCTTGCGAGAGGGTTTAATCATAAGTGGGAGTCTTGTCCAACGAAGGGCGGCACCCAAGCACCGGTCCACCCACATATCAAATTATCAAAGTAACGAACGCGAATCATATGAGCATGATGAAAACTAGCTTGGCAACAATTCCCATGTGTTCTTAGAGCGCTTTTCTTTATATAAGAGTCCTTCCAGGCTTGTCCTTCGCTAAAAAAAGGATTGGGCCACCTTGCTCCACCTTGTTTACTTTTGTTACTTGTTACCCATTACGAATTATCTTATCACACAACTATTTGGTACTAATAATTCTAGTGCTTGCAGATAATACCTTGCTGAAAACCGCTTGTCATTTCCTTTTGCTCCTCGTTGGGTTTGACACTCTTACTTATCGAAAGGACTATGATAGATCCCCTATACTTGTGGGTCATCAAGACTCTTTTCCGGTGCCATTGCTGGGGAGTGAAGCTCCTTTGGTAAGTGGAGTTTGGTATGGAAACATTTATATAGTGTGCTGAAATTTACTGTCACTTGTTACTATGGAAAATAGTCCTTTGATGGGCTTGTTCGGGGTATCTTCACCTCGACCAAAAGAGCAAAGAGTTGCTCCTCAACCTACTGCACCTACTGAAAATATTTTTTATGAAATTCCTTCGGGTATGATAGATAAACTGCTAGCTAATCCTTATGCAGGAGATGGAACATTACATCCTGATATGCACCTAATCTATGTGGATAAAGTTTGTGGATTATTTAAGCTTGCAGGTATGCCCAAGGATGTTGTCAAGAAGAATGTCTTCCCTTTATCTTTGAAGGGAAAGGCATTGACATGGTATAGGCTATGTGATGATATTGGATCTTGGAACTATAACCGGCTGAAATTGAAATTACATCAGAAGTTTTATCCTATGCATCTGATTCATCGTGATCGGGATTATATATATAATTTTGGGCCTCGTGAAGAAGAATGTATCTGTAACACCCCAAGGTTCATGCTACAGTAATCTCCCTCTAACGGTGGCCATGTCATCATAATCAGTTTTGGTAAACTTCATTTTGATCCCTCTCCTAGTTCAAATTCAAAATTAAATTAAAAGTAAAATAATTGATTCTTCAGTCAGTAAATTGAAAATGTTTGTTGGGTTGAAAATATCCATCAACTATTTTTTTATGTATGAATCAACCTCTGTTGAATATTTAAGGTAGTCATAACCATTTTAAAACTAAAGCGACGTGACCTATGAGACCCATCTAAATCCAAATACAATTTAATTGCACTCAAATCAGCTCCAAACTTTTGTGCCATTCCAGAATAATACAAAGTATGTATGTGCCAGGTTTCACAGTTGACACAATTCAAATGGTATGAAAAGAAAATACAAAGCACTAGCTAAAACAGAAACATAAACTATAGTTTTTTATTAAAAGAAAGGAAAACAACCCCCCCCCCCCCCCCCCCCCCCTTTGTTTTCCCCTGGACCATAGCCCACCGGACCGGCCCAACCCAATTTCTCCCCTCTGTCTTCTTCGTTCTCCGTTCACCGACCGCGGTGGACGACCGTGCATCGTCCATGGACAGATTAGCCACGGGGCGGCATCCCGCGCCTCCTCGCCGTCTTCTAGCGGAGGATAAGAACGACCCCGAGCCCCTGGATCGAACCCTACCTCCTTCTTCCCCTTCCATTCGCTCCTCCGCTCAAACTTGAAGCCTCCCGATGCCTCGTCGCCGTGTTGCCCTCATCGTCTTGGCCACCGGCCTCCCCACAGCCGGCCAAGGAGCCAAGGAGGACCGCCGTCGTCGTCCTCTTCGACTACGAGGAACCGCATGAGCTCGGATGCCCATGAGCCGCCATCTTCATCGAGAATCGCCGACAGCATCCGCCGCTCACCGCAGGTCGATCCGCTCGACCTCGACAGTCCCCGGCTTCTACGACCTCGCCGTCGGCCCTCCCTTTGTGAGCATCGTCGATTCCCCCTCCTCCATCGTTTGGTTGCCATGGCCGCCGCCCCCTGTCGACCGAAGCCGTGCCTGCACGCGCAGACCACTGACCCCGCTCGCGTCGTTATCCCCCTGCCGCTGTGTCTACTACCTTGGCCATGCGCACCCGCAGCCCCGCATTTGCCCTGCACCGGTCGCTGCGGTTGATGCCGCCGTGGCCTCCGCCCCGTTCACCGCAGCGGTTGTGCCCTGCCGCTGCGCGGGCCCCCCTGCGTGCGCCCCCATTCCCCACCGCTCCGGCCCGCACCGGCCGCGGCCGCCCACGCCTACAGCCACGGCGCCCGACCGCGCCCGCTCCACCCATCTCCGCCGCCTGCCGCTCATTCGTCGGCGGCGACCCGTGCCCGCGTACCCCACTCGTCGGCCGAGCCCCGCACCTAGCCTGCGCTTGCACCGGCCGCGCTTCGGCCATGGCTTCTGCCCTGGTACGCGCGTGTGCGCCAGCGTGTGGCCGCTGGCTTCCAGCCACTGCCATGTGCCTCCCCTAGTTAATTAGGGGATAAGTGGGGGGCCTAATCCCCTCTGTTTTGGCTAACCAACTAACCCAATCACTAACACGTGGGCCAGATGTAACATCCCAAATTTTCAATTTGGGATGTTATACATAGGTCATTCATGCATATCATATCTTGTGCATTTCGACTCCTGCGATCCTCGAAATTCTAAACAACTTAAAGACCCTCGGAGAGAGTTGGCGGATTTCACCGTTTGTATATTTGAATTTTATCAAATATGGAAACAAGGATCACGTTGGTTTTAATAAATTTTCTCTCCGAAAATATTTCATATTGAAATATATGAGAGGAGATAATATGACTTCTCCAAAATAAATGAAATATTGGAGGAAGAATATTAAAATCAATTTGCATATTTTATTGCAATTTTATTTGAACTAGGAAAAATATGCGTTTTTCAAAATTGCATTATAGGCCCAAATAAATGTTCACCTTGTCCGGCTTATTTTTAGAGGATGGGGAAAATTTATTTCGGGATTTTTGGAGTCCGTTTAGAATTTTTTTTCTTTGTTTTTCTGCACGGAATAATTAAAAAAAGGGGAACCGACTTCGGGCCGTACCCGGCCTGGACTCCACCCGGCCGGCCTCCTTATAAGCCACACCCCCGAGCCCCCCAGCCCACCAGCGCCCGCGCCCGCAGACCCTAGCCGCCGCCGCACCTCGATCCACGCGTCGCCGCTCGCCGCCGCCGCCGCGCCGCCACTCGCAGGAGTTGCCGCCGTCGCCGCCGTCACGCATCCCGAGGTAGCCGCCGGTTTTCTTTAGAAAACCGTATGGTCTTTTAGAAACCCTCAGCTATTTTTTTCTTCTTCTTAGATCGGTTTTATTTTCCCCGGTTTAGTTATTTAGCGAACGCTTGTTCGTACTTTCGTTTTAATAAACGGTTTTTCACCCGTTAGTCACAGACAGCGAACGTTTGTTCGTTAGCCTGTTCATCAGTTTTTCTTTTTCCAGGGTTTTTTCCGCGATTATTTTTGATCGCGATCTCTGTCCTAATTTTCGATCTGGTATATCTTTTCGCTCGTTTATCGGAATCAGGCGATTCAAGCGCCTAGATCTTCGTCTCGAAGCCCTCTTTCCATTTAACCAACTTGAACAAGATTTTGGTACTGTAAAATTTGACCTTAGTCCAGATTAGTAATCGGATCCTGTTTCTTTCGCAGTTTCAGTTTCGTTGCTTCGTTTGATTTGATTCTTTTTGCAAACCGGAGTTCTTAAGTTGAACTTTCTGGTTAAATCTTCTTATTTGAGATTTACCCGTGCATCTTTGCTTGATTGCTTATGTGTGCTATTGTTTGTTTGCGATAGAACACCCGAAGTGCGAAGCGTGCTACTACGAGTCTTTAGGATTTGCATATCGTCAGCAAGGCAAGTAACACATTGATCATACTTCTTTCATACCCAGTTTTTATGCATTAGTTCAAATCCTCAAACATTGCATGATTAGGATGTGATTAACTTGTGGGTTTGTGAAGTAGATGATGAGGTAGAACCTATTACCTGTTTTATTATCAAACCCTGGGAGTTATTTCTACGTTATGCTTATATTGCCATGCTATGCTCGTAGACGTGGTTTGGGTTTGAGAAATCAATGACAGATGTGAGATTGTTAATTAATGGTTCAACTTAAGGTGGCAACTTTAATACACATCTAGGTGGATTGCTTGTTTGGGCACCTGGGGATATACCAGTGTTGTCCAGGAGATCCCGGGGATATACCGTGTGATCCTCCTATGGTCCGCCACCAAGGCTCAAAGGGATCATGATATTATTCATGCTAGAAACTTCCGTGTGCAGCCACAAGCCATTATGGGCTCTGGCATAGTTGAGTATGTTGTGTGACCTCTTTCAGTGGTGGGCTAGCAGATGTAGAGGGAAAGTAGGTGTAACTGTCCACCCGGAGTAAAGAGTTAATGCTTCTGAAAGACTGTGTCTCGGCCATCCGTTTCTCAAACACCACGTAGTGCGAGAAATCCAACGAAGGATATCGAGTCTTGTGGGGAAAAGTGCGCAAACCTCTGCAGAGTGTATAAACTAATCATGGTTAGCCGTGTCCATGGTTATGGACAACTTGAGTATCTAGTACTTGAATTATCCTACTGCATCTCATCACTCTAAACTAATTTGTTGGGTTGATAATTACTTTTAATTGGGATTGAGATGGGGGTACCATTCTCAATGTTTCAACTACCATGATAGTTAAATAAAAATTTATTCCTTTGTTGTAGGAAAAAATTAGCTTTTCGCAAAAACCATATAACCGTAGAGCCTCCACCAGCCATATATGCATATAGTGTTAGCATTTATCTATTCATTGCTCTACTATGTTACATTGCCAGCATATTCCATGTGCTGACCCGTTTTCAGGATGCAACGTATTATGTTGCAGACTTTTCAGACGAGGAGTAAGACATGATAGGTCATTTGTCATGCACTCAGCTATGCCGTTGGAGTTGATGGACTCACTTTATCTTTCAAGCCTCCCGCTGTTATCGTATTAGATGGCCTTAAGCCATATTTATTGTAATAAGTTCTCTCTTGAGACATTCGATGTAATAAGTGTGTGATTGCTACCCTGTTATAAATCCTTCGAGTACTGTGTGTGTCAGCATTACCGATCCAGGGATGACACTGAAGTACAGAGACTTGACCGTTTGAGGTCGGGTCGTTACAAGATGGTATCAGAGCACACGCTGAATGTAGGACACGACCACTAAGAAAAGCCATAGGTCACTCTTCTCTACTCATTTCTGACTCCTCTTCATTTTCTACACTTTAGGATGGCGGACTCGAGAAACAAGTTTGCTCAACCGGATGAAGACACGCCTTTTGGACGACACTTGAAGGAAGTCACTAGGTACCTGAACATTGGAATACCAAGCTTCACCGGGACCTACAACGCCACTTTACCAGAAGAGGAGCGCTGGATGATTCGAGTTCAAGTTCCAGGAAGGACATTCACGTCAGTTACGGATCCTATAGAGTTTTCCTTTGATGCACCCACCTAGAGTCTAGGCAAGAGCATGGCAACCCACTTTGCTATGGGACGTATTGGAGAAGTCTACAAACAAGAGCTGAAGGACACTATATACCAGATATGTGGACGCCGAGATGAGCAATCGGAGATGATCAGCACCAGGAGGGATAGATCCATTGCAGCATTCATCCAGGAGTTAAACGAGCACATTCGACGCCAGGAGAACCAGGTGTGCGCAAGCATGATGGACCTGCAGAAGGCAATGACCAGGATCGCCGAGCTAGAAGAGGAACTCAAGGCTACACACGATGATTACGAGGAGGAAATCATCGTACTAGTGGAGAAGAATGATGACCTAACAAGGAAGCTAGGAGTTTTCATGGGAGACCCCGCGCCAGGAGGAGGAGACGACGAACCTAAGGAGATTCATTCTGAAGACTACATCATCATCGACGACACCAACTCCGACCCCGACGACAGTGATGATGACTATGAAGACGAAGCTGAAGCGGATATCATGGAGTCCTCCACCGAACAATATTTCTAGATGACCACCAAATGACTAGTAGTTTTACCCTCATGTATATAGTAGTAGTCCGAGAACTTTTAACGATAGTTCTAGACCGTTTGTATGCCCTTGATTGATTGAGTGATATGATATGATTGTGTTTGTCTCATGTGCATATGGGTAGTGCTATCTCACTAGACCTCATTCTATTCTAAACTCTTCCCTCAAAACCCATCAGATGCCTCCGAGACGTGACCCCGGTTTTGCTTTCCCACCGGAGCTCACTCAGCTGATCCAGCAGCAGAATACACTAATGCAGTTGTTAGTTCAAAACCAAGGCAACAACAACAACAACAATAACCCACCGCCACCACCTCCAGTTGACAACTTAGCCCGTTTTCTGAGGCTGCAGCCGCCGGTGTTTTCCAGTAGCATCGAGCCCATACTTGCTGATGATTGGTTGCACATGATAGGAAGGAAGTTGACCACCGCAGGTTGCACAGATGCGGAGAAGGTGCGTTTTGCCGCACACCAATTGGATGGACCAGTAGCCGCATGGTGGGAGAATTACACAACCACTTTTCCTATGGCCAATGTCACTTGGGAGCAGTTTCAGCAAACATTCCGCACAACCCACGTATCCACTGGAGCTATGAGCATGAAGAAGCGTGAGTTTCGCAACTTGCGACAGGGAAATCGTACTGTGGCTCAGTACATAGATGAGTTTAGTAAGCTATCTTTGTTATGCCCCTGATGATGTGGCCATAGATGCCGCGAAGCAGGATAAGTTATGGAAGGGCTGAATGATGAGATGAGCATGCAGTTGATGGTGGCAACATTCAACAACTACCAAGAGTTGGTAGACAAGGCTCTTATGATTGAAGGGAAGCAGCAGCAGATAGAGAGCCGCAAGAGGAAGTATGGACAAGTAAAGTACGACTCTGGAGCTCAGCAGAAGCCCCGTCTCACCCCGAACTCGGGAGGACTTGTCCATAACCATGGAGGCCACAATGGAGGAAGTTCGCATAATCATAATGGCCCAAGGAATGGAAATGGGAACGGAGCAAGTAGCAATCAGAACCGCTCTAACCCAGCCACACCCGCCAAGAAGGATCAAAGTCACATTACTTGTTTCAAGTGCGGGAAGACTGGGCACTATGATAACCCACAAGTATAGGGGATCGCAACAGTTTTCGAGGGTAGAGTATTCAACCCAAATTTATTGATTTGACACAAGGGGAGCCAAAGAATATTCTCAAGTATTAGCAGCTGAGTTTTCAATTCAACCACACCTGGAAACTTAATATCTGCAGCAAAGTGTTTAGTAGCAAAGTAATATGATAGTGGTGATAACGGTAGCAAAAGATAACAGTAGTAAAAGTAATGTTTTTGGTATTTTGTAGTGATGATAGCAATAGCAACGGAAAAGTAAATAAGCGAAGAACAATATATAGAAAGCTCGTAGGCAATGGATCGGTGATGGAGAATTATGCCGGATGCGGTTCATCATGTAACAGTCATAACCTAGGGTGACACAGAACTAGCTCCAGTTCATTGATATAATGTAGGCATGTATTCCGAACATAGTCATACGTGCTTATGGAAAAGAACTTGCATGACATCTTTTGTCCTACCCTCCCGTGGCAGTGGGGTCCTTACGGAAACTAAGGGATATTAAGGTCTCCTTTTAATAGAGAACCGGAACAAAGCATTAACACATAGTGAATACATGAACTCCTCAAACTACGGTCATCACCGGTAAGTATCCCGATTATTGCCACTTCGGGGTTAAGGGATCATAACACATAATAGGTGACTATAGACTTGCAAGATAGGATCAAGAACACTCATATATTGATGGAAACATAATAGGTTCAGATCTGAAATCATGGCACTCAGGCCCTAGTGACAAGCATTAAGCATAGCAAAGTCATAGCAACATCAATCTCAGAACATAGTGGACACTAGGGATCAAACCCTAACAAAACTAATTCGATTACATGATAGATCCCATCCAACCCATCACCGTCCAGCAAGCCTACGATGGAATTACTCACGCATGGCGGTGAGCATCATGGAATTGGTGATGGAGGATGGTTGATGATGACAGTTTCCCCTATCCGGAGCCCCAAACTGACTCCAGATCAGCCCTCCCGAGAGGTTTTAGGGCTTGGCGGCGGCTCCGTATTGTAAAACGGGATGATTCATTCTCTCTGATTTTTCTCTCCCCGAAACTCAATATATGGAGGTGGAGTTGGAGTCAGAGAGGCAATAGGGGGCCCACGAGGTAGGGGGGCGCGCCCTAGGGGGGCAGGCGCGCCCCCACCCTCTTGGCAAGGTGGTGGCCCCCCTGGCCTTCATCTTTGGCAGGTATTTTTCTTATTTTCTGAAAAGTGTCTCCGTGAAGTTTCAGGTCATTCTGAGAACGTTTGCTCCTGCACATAAATAACACCATGGTAATTCTGCTGAAAACAACGTCAGTGCGGGTTAGTTCCATTCAAATCATGCAAGTTAGAGTCCAAAACAAGGGCAAAAGTGTTTGGAAAAGTAGATACGTTGGAGACGTATCAACTCCCCCAAGCTTAAACCTTTGCTTGTCCTCAAGCAATTCAGTTGACAAATTGAAAGTGATAAAGAAAAACTTTTACAAACTCTGTTTTCTCTTGTTGGTGTAAATATGTAAAGCCAGCATTCAAGTTTTCAGCAAAGATTATAACTAACCACATTTGCAATAACGCATAGGTCTCAAGTTTACTCATATCAATAGCATAATCAACTAGTGAGCCATAATAATAAAACTCGGATGACAACACTTTCTCAAAACAATTATAATATGATATAACATGATGGTATCTCACTAGCCCTTTCTGAGACCACAAAACATAAATGCAGAGCACCTTTAAAGACCAAGGACTGACTAGACATTGTAATTCATGGTAAAAGAGATCCAGTCAAGTCATACTCAATGTAAACTAACAATAATGAATGCAAGTGACAGCGGTGCTCTCCAACTGGTGCTTTTTAATGAGGATGATGAGTCAACATAAAAGTAAATAGATAGGCCCTTCGCAGAGGGAAGCAGGGATTTATAGAGGTGCCAGAGCTTGGTTTTGAAACAGAGGTGAATAATATTTTGAGCGGTATACTTTCATTGTCAACGTAACGACCAAGAGATGGTGATATCTTCCATGCTACACACATTATAGGCGGTTCCCAAACAGAATGGTAAAGTTTATACTCCCCCTTCCACCACAAGCATCAATCCATGGCTTGCTCGAAACAACGAGTGCCTCCAACTAACAAGAGTCCTAGGGGGAGTTTTGTTTGCAATTATTTTGATTTAGTTTGCATAAAGCATGGGACTGGGCATCCCGATGACCAGCCATTTATCTCGTGAGTGAGGAGCGGAGTCCACTCCTCTTAAGAATAACCCGCCTAACATGGAAGATACAGACAACCCTAGTTGATACATGAGCTATTCGAGCATATAAAACAGGATATTTATTTGAAGGTTTAGAGTTTGGCACATACAAATTTACTTGGAATGACACGTAGATACCGTATATAGGTAGGTATAGTGGAATCATGTGGAATAACTTTGGGGTTTAAGGGATTGGATGCACAAGCAGTATTCCCGCTTAGTACAGGTGAAGGCTAGCAAAAGACTGGGAAGCGATCAGCTAGAGAGCGACAACAGTCATGAACATGCATTAAAATTAATCAACACCGAATGCAAGCATGAGTAGGATATAATCCACCATGAACATAAATATCGTGAAGGCTATGTTGATTTTGTTTCAACTACATGCATGAACATGTGCCAAGTCAAGTCACTTAAATCATTCAGAGGAGGATACCACCCTATCATACCACATCATAACCATTTTAATAGCATGTTGGCACGCAAGGTAAACCATTATAACTCATAGCTAATCAAGCATGGCACAAGAAAATATGGTCTCTAGTTGTCATTGCAAACATGTTTATTCATAATAGGCCGAATCAGGAACGATGAACTAATCATATTTACAAAAACAAAAGAGGTCGAGTTCATACCAGCTTTTCTCATCTCAGCCAGTCCATCATATATCATCATAATTGCCCTTCACTTGCACGACCGAACGATGTGAATAATAATAATAGTGCACGTGCATTGGACTAAGCTGGAATCTGCAGGCATTCAATAAATAGGAGAAGACAAGGTAGTATGTGCTCTTTTGTCAGATCAACAATAATGCATATAAGAGCCTATTTAACAATTTAATTATGGTCTTCTCCTATCAACCCCCAAAGAAAAGAAATAAAACTATTTACACGGGAAAGCTCCCAACAAGCAGAAGAAGAACAGGAAATCTTTTTGGGTTTTCTTTTTAATTACTACTATAACCATGGAAAGTAAACTAATTAAAAGCTACAACTAAATTTTTTGGTTTTTCTTAAGGTTTATTAAACACACAAGAAGAAAGCATAAAAATGGAAAATAAACTAGCATGGATGATACAATGAAAAAGTATGAGCACCGACATCTAGCAATGAGTGTGTGAGCATAAATGTAATGTCGGTGAGAAATACGTACTCCCCCAAGCTTAGGCTTTTGGCCTAAGTTGTTTTATGGCCACGGCTGGCCTGGCGGATATCCATAATAATAGTTGGGGTCGTACTGTGATGCAGAAGAGGAAGACTCCGATTGCCACTGGCTGACAATCATCTCCGGATCCCACTGATAATTAGATTGTCATGAAGGATCAAATTGTGGTTCCGGCTCTGGCTCCTCGGCTGGTGCAGGGTTCCGGTAGGCGTGAATAGCCGTCAACAGAACAAGGTACGTGCCTACAGTCAAATCAAACAAAGAAGGAGCAGGCAAGGTAATAGTCTCAGGATGATGTTAATTAAAGAACAATTGATATTTAAGCTCTCCTTCCCTATTCTTAACAATAAAATCATGCGCCACCATACTTTTATAATCTAAATAAACATGAGGCAGCACCTTTTCTTCCTTCTCATAATGCCTAATAGGTATGTTAAAATGTGTAGCTAGGTGTGTAGCATAGATGCCTCCAAAGATGGGGCCCTTGGTACGGTTCAGACTTAACCATTTGGCAATAATGCCGCCCATACTAAAAGAGTTATCACCGTATAAACCGTGGTGCATAATAATAATATAAGGGATACTCAGGTTTCCACAGTTTCCGCGACCAATCAAGCAACGACTAGCAAATAATGCAAAATAACGTAAAACAGGAAAGTGTATGCTAGTGATTCGTGCATCGGAAACCTTCCTTGTTTCCCCTAAAGTGATAGTATCGATAAATCCCTCCACATCATCACGATGTGGTTCTTCTGTCTTGCCCTCAAAAGGGTCTAAACAAATCCGATAGAAATCATAAAGTGACATCTCCTTATGCTCATCATATAAATAAAACTCCACCATAGGTGGTGAGCTCCTAGAATGGAAATGAAAGTTTTGCACAAAGATATTTGTGAGCAAGAGATACTGATCGCATTGGTCATGGAGGAAAGCGGTAAGGCCTGCAGTCTGAGCCAATTCATGAAAATCTTCATAAATCCCGGCTGCTCTCAAGAAATCCTCGAAAGGCCATTCACACGCCCGAACCTCCGCGATGCGAGGCAGATTATACTTAGGCTTTGGTGCCTTTTCCTTCAAACTTTGGCTTGATGAGCCCCTCAAAAGTCTCCTCATCATTTTCTGAAAAATTCTGAAATTTTTAGTAACTTCAAAATAAAAGTAAACCAAACTCAATAATATTGATAGTAACTACTCCTACATGTGCCTAGGGCCTATATCATGCATCAAAACTACTTTTGACCATATAAATTTGACATGCAAGCTCAAGAACAGGGTCACCTAAGCAGCAAAAATTTACAATGAATAAAGCACTAGAACAAAAACTACTTGGACCAATGGGGGAGTCACATACCAAGGAACAATCTCCCCAAGCAGTTTTGTGAGAGGTGCTTTGAGCAAGGAGATCGAAGATGGCAGCAAAACGAGCTTGGACTCGGGTTTGAGCTGGTTATTCGTGTTTGGGGGAGGAAGAAGGAGTGTATGGGTGAAAGGATAAGTGGAGGAGGGCCACCGTGGGCCCACGAGGCAGGGGGCGCGCCCTAGAGGGGTAGGCACGCCCTCCACCCTCGTGGGCAGGTGGTTGGCCCCCCTGGTGTGTTCTCAGTTCCATAAATCCTCAAATATTCTAGAAAAAAAATCATATTTAATTTTCAGGGCATTTGGAGAACTTTTATTTTCGAGGTATTTTTATATTGCACGGATAATCAGATAATAGACAGACAAATATTTATTTTTATTTTATTTTATATAAATAACAGAAAGTAAAAGTGGGGTACAGATGGTTGTGCCTTCTAGTTTCATCCATCTCATGGTCATCAAAAGGAATCCACTAACAAGGTTGATCAAGTCTTGTTAATGAACTCATTCCGAATAACATGGGATCGGAGAAATTTCGAATAACACTATGTTACCTCAACGGGGATATGCACATCCCCAATAACAAGAATATCATATTTCTTCTTGACACTAGGAAGAGGAAATTCAAAACCTCCAAATATAATCGATGAAATTTTTCCAATAGAGTTGATACGATGAACTTGAGGTTGTTTCCTCGGAAAGTGTACTGTGTGCTCATTACCATTAACATGAAAAGTGACATTGCCTTTAGTGCAATCAATAACAACCCCTGCAGTATTCAAAAAGGGTCTTCCAAGAATAATAGACATACTATCGTCCTCGGGAATATCAAGAATAACAAATTCCGTTAAAATAGTAACATTTGCAACTACAACAGGCACATCCTCACAAATACCGACCGGTATAGCAGTTTATTTATCAGCCATTTGCAAAGATATTTCAATAGGTGTCAACTTATTCAAATCAAGTCTACGATATAAAGAGAGAGGCATAACACTAACACCGGCTCCAAGATCACATAAAGCAGTTTTAGCATAGTTTCTTTTAATGGAGCATGGTATAGTGGGTACTCCTGGACCTCCAAGTTTATTTGGTATTCTACCCTTAAAAGTATAATTAGCAAGCATAGTGAAAATTTCAGCTTCCGGAATCTTTCTTTTATTTGTAATAATATCTTTCATATACTTAGCATAAGGACTGGTTTTGAGCATATCAGTTAATCGCATACGCAAAAAGATAGGTCTAATCATTTCAGCAAAGAGCTCAAAATACTCATCATCCTTTTTCTTGGATGGTTTGGGAGGAAAGGGCATGGGTTTCTAAACCCAAGGCTCTCTTTCTTTACCATGTTTCCTAGCAACGAAGTCTTTCTTATCATAACGTTGATTCTTTGATTGTGGGTTATCAAGATCAACAGCAGGTTCAATTTCTATATCATTATCATTACTAGGTGGAGCATCATCATGAACATTATTATTAACATTATCACTAGTTTCAGTTTCATTACCAGGTTGTGTTTCAGCATCAAAAATAGAAATATCATTTGGATTCTCAGGTGTTTCAACAATAGGATCACTAGAAGCATGCAAAGTCCTATCATTTTTCTTTTTCTTCTTTTTAGAAGAACTAGGTGCATCTAAATTATTTCTCTGAGAATCTTGCTCAATTCTCTTACGATGGCCTTCAGGATACAAAGGTTCCTGAGTCATTCTACCACCTCTAGTCATAACTCTAACATCATTATCATTATTCTTACTATTCAATTCATTGAGCAAATCATTTTGAGCTTTAAGTACTTGTTCTACTTGAGTGGTAACCATAGAAGCATGTTACTAATAAGTTTAAGTTCACCTTTGACATTAGCCATATAATCACCCAAGTGTCCAAGCATATTTGAATTGTATTTTAATTGTCTACCAAAATAAGCATTTAAATCTTCTTTCTTAGCCATAAATTTATCAAACTCATCTAAGCATGGGCTAGCAATTTTAGTGAATGGGATTACAGCTTTATCATATCTATAGAGAGAATTTACCTTTACTACCTGTGTCGGGTTATCAAGACCATGAGTTTCTTCAATAGGTAAATGATTTGGATTATATGTTTCTTCAACACGCGCGAATAAGACCATGTATTTCTTCAATAGGAGGTAAATTCTTAACATCTTCAGCTTTAATACCTTTTTCTTTCATAGATTTCTTTGCCTCTTGCATATCTTCAGGACTGAGAAATAGAATACCCCTCTTCTTCAGAGTTGGTTTAGGAATAGGCTCAGGAATTGTCTCCGGATGTGTCCAATTATTTTAATTTGTCAACATATTATTCAATAGATTTCAGCTTCATCCGGTGTTCTTTCCCTGAAAACAGAACCAGCACAACTATCCAGGTAATCTCTGGAGGCATCGGTTAGTCCATTATAAAAGATATCAAGTGTTTCATTTTTCTTAAGAGGATGATCAGGCAAAGCATTAAGTAATTGGAGAAGCCTCCCCCAAGCTTGTGGGAGACTCTCTTCTTCAATTTGCACAAAATTATATATATCCCTTAAAGCAGCTTGTTTCTTATGAGCAGGGAAATATTTAGGAGAGAAGTAATAAATCATATCCCGGGGACTACACACACAACCAGGATCAAGAGAATTAAACCATATCTTAGCATCACCCTTTAATGAGAACGGAAATATTTTAAGGATATAAAAGTAGCAAGTTCTCTCATCTTTAGTGAACAGGGTAGCTATATCATTCAGTTTAGTAAGATGTGCCACAACAGTTTCAGATTCATAACCATGAAAAGGATCAGATTCAACCAAAGTAATTATATGAGGATCAATAGAGAATTCATAATCCTTGTCAGTAACAAAGATAGGTGAAGCAACAAAAGCAGGGTCAGGTTTCATTCTAGCATTTAAAGATTGCTTACTCCATTTAGCTAATAACCTTTCAAGTTCAATTCTATTTCTGCAAGCTAAAATAGCTAAAGAAGCATCTTGATCAAAAACATAACCCTTAGGAATGGAAAGTGGTTCTTCATCATCACTTTCATTAGTATCATCAGATTCAATATTTTCAATTTCTCTAGCCCTAGCAAGTTGTTCATCAAGAAAAGCACTAAGTGGCATAGTAGTATGAGGCATAGAGGTAGTTTCATCATAAGTATCATGCATAGCAGAAGTGGCATCATCAATAACATGCGACATATCAGAACGAATATTAGAAGTAGGTGTAGGTGTCGCAAGCTTACTCAAAACAGAGCTAGATGGCAGTTCCTTACCTCCCCTCGTAGTTGAGGGATAGATCTTGGTTTTTGGATCTCTCAAGTTCTTCATAATGATAAGCAGATATATATCCCAAGTGACTCAAAGAATAAAGCTATGCTCCCCGGCAGCGGCGCCAGAAAATAGTCTTGATAACCCACAAGTATAGGGGATCGCAACAATTTTCGAGGGTAGAGCATTCAACCCAAATTTATTGATTCGACACAAGGGGAGCCAAAGAATATTCTCAAGTATTAGCAGCTGAGTTGTCAATTCAACCACACCTGGAAACTTAATATCTGCAGCAAAGTGTTTAGTAGCAAAGTAATATGATAGTGGTGATAACGGTAGCAAAAGGTAACAGTAGTAAAAGTAATATTTTTGGTATTTTGTAGTGATGATAGCAATAGCAACAGAAAAGTAAATAAGCGAAGAACAATATATAGAAAGCTCGTAGGCAATGGATCGGTGATGGAGAATTATGCCGGATGCGGTTCATCATGTAACAGTCATAACCTAGGGTGACACAGAACTAGCTCCAGTTCATTGATATAATGTAGGCATGTATTCCAAACATAGTCATACGTGCTTATGGAAAAGAACTTGCATGACATCTTTTGTCCTACCCTCTCGTGGCAGCGGGATCCTTACGGAAACTAAGGGATATTAAGGTCTCCTTTTAATAGAGAACCGGAACAAAGCATTAACACATAGTGAATACATGAACTCCTCAAACTACGGTCATCACCGGTAAGTATCCCGATTATTGCCACTTCGGGGTTAACGGATCATAACACATAATAGGTGACTATAGACTTGCAAGATAGGATCAAGAACACTCATATATTGATGAAAACATAATAGGTTCAGATCTGAAATCATGGCACTCGGGCCCTAGTGACAAGCATTAAGCATATCAAAGTCATAGCAACATCAATCTCAGAACATAGTGGACACTAGGGATCAAACCCTAACAAAACTAACTCGATTACATGATAGATCCCATCCAACCCATCACCGTCTAGCAAGCCTACGATGGAATTACTCACGCATGGCGGTGAGCATCATGAAATTGGTGATGGAGGTTGGTTGATGATGACGGATTCCCCTATCCGGAGCCCTGAACTGACTCCAGATCAGCCCTCCCGAGAGGTTTTAGGGCTTGGCGGCGGCTCCGTATTGTAAAACATGATGATTTATTCTCTCTGATTTTTTTCTCCCCGAAACTCAATATATGGAGGTGGAGTTGGAGTCAGAGAGGCAATAGGGGACCCACGAGGTAGGGGGGCACGCCCTAGGGGGGCAGGCGCGCCCCCACCCTCTTGGCAAGGTGGTGGCCCCCTGGCCTTCATCTTTGGCAGGTATTTTTCTTATTTTCTGAAAAGTGTCTCCGTGAAGTTTCAGGTCATTCTAAGAACGTTTGCTCCTGCACATAAATAACACCATGGTAATTCTACTGAAAACAACGTTAGTGCGGGTTAGTTCCATTCAAATCATGCAAGTTAGAGTCCAAAACAAGGGCAAAAGTGTTTGGAAAAGTAGATACGTTGGAGACGTATCAACTCCCCCAAGCTTAAACCTTTGCTTGTCCTCAAGCAATTCAGTTGACAAACTGAAAGTGATAAAGAAAAACTTTTACAAACTCTGTTTGCTCTTGTTGGTGTAAATATGTAAAGCCAGCATTCAAGTTTTCAGCAAAGATTATAACTAACCACATTTGCAATAACGCATAGGTCTCAAGTTTACTCATATCAATAGCATAATCAACTAGCGAGCCATAATAATAAAACTCAGATGACAACACTTTATCAAAACAATTATAATATGATATAACATGATGGTATCTTGCTAGCCCTTTCTGAGACCGCAAAACGTAAATGCAGAGCACCTTTAAAGACCAAGGACTGACTAGACATTGTAATTCATGGTAAAAGAGATCCAGTCAAGTCATACTCAATGTAAACTTACAGTAATGAATGCAAGTGACAGCGGTGCTCTCCAACTAGTGCTTTTTAATGAGGATGATGACTCAGCACAAAAGTAAATAGATAGGCCCTTCACAGAGGGAAGTAGGGATTTATAGAGGTGCCAGAGCTCGGTTTTGAAACAGAGGTGAATAATATTTTGAGCGGTATACTTTCATTGTCAACATAACAACCAAGAGATGGTGATATCTTCCATGCTACACACATTATAGGCGGTTCCCAAACAGAATGGTAAAGTTTATACTCCCCCTTCCACCACAAGCATCAATCCATGGCTTGCTCGAAACAACGAGTGCCTCCAACTAACAAGAGTCCTAGGGGGAGTTTTGTTTGCAATTATTTTGATTTAGTTTGCATAAAGCATGGGACTGGGCATCCCGGTGACCAGCCATTTATCTCGTGAGTGAGGAGCGGAGTCCACTCCTCTTGAGAATAACCCGCCTAACATGGAAGATACAGACAACCCTAGTTGATACATGAGCTATTCGAGCATACAAAACAAGATATTTATTTGAAGGTTTAGAGTTTGGCACATACAAATTTACTTGGCATTGGTGATGGAGGATGGTTGATGATGACGATGGCGACGGATTCCCCTCTCCGGAGCCCCGAACGGACTCCAGATCAGCCCTCCCGAGAGGTTTTAGGGCTCGGCGGCGGCTCCGTATCGTAAAACACGATGATTTCTTCTCTCTGATTTTCTTCTCCCCGAAACTCAATATATGGAGGTGGAGTTGGAGTCGGAGAGGCAACAGGGGGCCCACGAGGTAGGGGGGCGCGCCCCCACCCTCATGGCAAGGTGGTGCCCTCCTGGCCTTCATCTTTGGCAGGTATTTTTCTTATTTTCTGAAAAGTGTCTCCGTGAAGTTTCAGGTCATTCCGAGAACGTTTGCTCCTGCACATAAATAACACCATGGTAATTCTGCTGAAAACAGCGTCAGTCCGGGTTAGTTCCATTCAAATCATGCAAGTTAGAGTCCAAAACAAGGGCAGAAGTGTTTGGAAAAGTAGATACGTTGGAGACGTATCACACTACGCCAACGATTGTCCGGAATTGAAGAACGACAATGGCAATGGAAGTGATGGGAAGAAGCCCAACCCTTTCAATAGAGGACAAGTGAACCACGTGAACGTGGAGGAAGTTGAGGAGCAGCCAGATGCAGTTATCGGTAAGTTTTTGGTTGAGTCTTTTACTGCAATTGTTCTTTTCGATACTGGTTCATCGCATTCATACATATCAAGGGGATTCGCGGATAAGTATAAGTTGCCCACTAAGGTACTTAGGACACCCATGTTAGTAAGTTCACCAGGAGCTGAGTATATGGCAAGTCAAGGATGTTTTTAGATGCCATTGACCATTGGAAGACATGTTTTCCCCTCAGACCTGATAATTTTGGAGTCACAAGGATTGGATGTGATACTAGGAATGGATTGGCTATCGATGTATGGGGAAAACATCGATTGCACGAGTAAGTCAATTCTGCTTACCACCCTGGAGGGAAAAATGATCAAGTATGTTTCCAGGCATTCGCCAAGGAGAACCCAAGTACATTCTCTCACGGGAGTTGTTCAGGAGGAAGTGCCTGTCATAAAGGATTACCCGGATGAAAGTGCAACTATCCCTAGGTGGTTTTGGTAATTCATAACAACATATAGCTCATTGAGCTAATGCTATTCCAAGATGATTATTTTAGGAAAGCTCAATGATTGGCATGGCATGGATGTGAAAGTGGAACCCTCAAAATGCTAAGGACAAAGGATTGGCTCAAGCTCAAAAGCTCAAGACTCTTCATTTTATATTTTAGTGATCCAAGATCACGTTGAGTCTTTAGGAAAAGCCAATACTATCAAGGAGGGATGAGGTGTTGCTTAATGAGCCTCTTGCTTCATGTGCTTAGTGACATGCTCCAAAACCCTCAACTACTCTCCCATATCCACATATGACCTAAACCCTAAGCCAAACTCGGTCCTACCAATTCTTCCTATCCGGCGCCACCGAGTTTCACTTGTCATAAGCCACTGCCAAACCCTAGCAATTCGGTTCTACCGATAGGGATCTCGGTCTCACCGAGATGGGATTGCAAACTCTCTGTTTCCCTTTCGTAACTTTTCGGTCTCACCGAAAGAGTGAATCGGTCCCACCGAGATTGCAATGTAAATTCAGTGTTTCCCCTTTGTAACTTTTCGGTCTCACCGAAAGAGCAAATCGGTCCCACCGAGTTTGCCTGACCAACTCTCTGGTTAGCTAATTACCAAATTCAGTCTCACCGAGTTTGTGTAATCGGTCTCACCGAGATTACGTTATGCCCAAACCCTAACCATATCGGTCCTACCGAGTTGCATGTCAGTCCCACCGAAAATCTCTAACGGTTACTAGGTTTACATTTTCGGTCCGACCGAGTTTGTTGATTCGGTCCCACCGAGATTGGAAAACTGTGTGTAACGGTTGGATTTTGTGTGGAGGCTATATATACCCCTCCACCTCCTCTTCATTCGAAGTGAGAGCCATCAGAACACATACACCATTCCAACTCATATGTTCTGAGAGAGAACCACCTACTCATGTGTTGAGACCAAGATATTCCATTCCTACCATATGAATCTTGATCTCTAGCCTTTCCATGTTGCTTTCCACTCAAATCTTCTTTCCACAAAATCCAAATCCTATGAGAGAGAGTTGAGTGTTGGGGAGACTATCATTTGAAGCACAAGATCAAGGAGTTCATTACCTACACACCATTTGTTACTTCTTGGAGAGTGGTGTCTCCTAGATTGGCTAGGTGTCACTTGGGAGCCTCCGACAAGATTGTGGAGTTGAACCAAGGAGTTTGTAAGGGCAAGGAGATCGCCTACTTCGCGAAGATCTACCGCTAGTGAGGCAAGTCCTGTGTGGGCGATGGCCATGGTGGGATAGACAAGGTTGCTTCTTCGTGGACCCTTTGTGGGTGGTTGCTTCTTCATGGACCCTTCGTGGGTGGAGCCCTGTGTGGACTTTGCGCAACCGTTACCCTTTGTGGGTGGAGCCCTCCATGGACTCTCGCAACCGTTACCCTTTGTGGGTTGAAGTCTCCATCAACGTGGATGTAGGATAGCACCACCTATCCGAACCACGGGAAAAACATCCATGTCTCCAATTGCGTTTGAATTCTCCAAACCCTTCCCTTTACATTCTTGCAAGTTGCATGCTTTACTTTCCGCTGCCAATATACTCTTTGCATGCTTGCTTGAATTGTGTGATGATTGCTTGACTTGTCCTAAAATAGCTAAAATCTGCCAAGAACTAAAATTGGGAAAATGTTAAGTTTTTATTTGGTCAAGTAGTCTAATCACCCCCCCTCTAGACATACTTTCGATCCTACACCGGATGTATTTCCAGAGGAGTTACGAGGCATGCCGCCAGATTGAGACATAGAGTTTTTGATAGAGCTATTGCCAGGCACCAGGCCAATATCAAAGAGACCATACCGGATGCCCGCAAATGATCTGGAGGAGATCAAGAAACAGATTAAGGAGTTACTGGAGAAAGGTTACATTCGACGAAGTTCATCACCATGGGGAGCCCCAGTGCTCTTGGTTGAGAAGAAGGATAAGTTCCTTAGATTGGTTGTTGATTATCGGGCCTTGAATGAAGTAACGATCAAGAATAAGTACCCACTACCGATGAGCAATGATTTGTTTGCCCAACTGCAAGGAGCAAAGGTGTTTTCGAAGATCGACCTGCGATCAGGTTACCACCAGTTGAAGATTCGAGAAAAGGATATACCTAAGACAACGTTCACCACAAGGTATGGGCTATATGAGTATACGGTTATGTCATTTGGATTGACTAACGCCCCTGCCTATTTCATGAGTATGATGAACAAAGTGTTCATGGAGTTCTTGGATAAGTTTGTCGTGGTGTTCATAGATGATATCTTGGTATACTCAAAGAATGAGGAGGAACATAAGGAGCATTTGCGTTTAATTATCGAGAAGCTCAGAGGACATCCGTTATATGCCAAGTTTTAGCAAATGTGAGTTTTGGTTGAAGGAAGTTGGATGTCTTGGACATGTTATATCAGGAGAAGGTATAGCAGTGGACCCTACCAAGGTGAAATCAGTCACTGAGTGGTTGGCACCCACCTCAGTTGGAGAGATCCGCAGTTTTCTTGGACTCGCGGGATACTATCGGAGATTCATTGAAAATTTCTCTAAGATTGCGAAGCCTATGGCAACATTGTTGAAGAAGGACACCAAGTTCCATTGGACTGAGGAATGTGAAGCAAGTTTCCAGGAGCTGAAGAAATGTTTGACTATAGCCCCAGTGCTGATTCTGCCAGATATACGCAAGGATTTCCAAGTGTATTGTGACGCCTCTCGCTTAGGACTTGGAGGAGTACTTATGCAAGACAGAAGAGTTGTTTTGTATGCCTCACGACAACTTAAACCACACGAAAGGAATTATGCCATGCATGATTTGGAGTTAGCAGCAGTGGTGCATGCGCTCAAGACCTGGAGACATTTTCTTATTGGAAATCATTGTGATGTGTACACGGATCATAAGAGTTTGAAGTACATTTTCACCTAGAAGGAGTTGAACCTCAGGCAAAAGAGATGGTTGGAGCTTATAAAAGATTATGATATGAAGTTGCACTATCATCCAGGCAATGCCAATGTTGTAGCAGACGCCTTGAGCCGGAAGACTTACGTCAACACCCTCGTAAGCGAAGGAATGCCAAAGGAGTTAGCAGAGGATCTCAGGGAACTTCGTTTGGAGATAGTTCCTAAAGGTTTTGTTACAACCATGGAAGTGCAGTCGACATTGTTGGGAAAGATTCGAGAAGCTCAGAAGGATGACAAAGAAATTGCCGAGATAAAGGAGAAGATGAGAGAAGGGAAAGCCAAAGGTTTTCGTGAGGATGAGCACGACACCTTGTGGTTCGAAGACCGTATTTGTGTGCCCAATAATGCCGAGATCAGGAAGTTGATATTACAGGAAGCTCATGACTCACCATACTCGATACACCCCGGAAACACCAAGGTGTATTTGGATTTGAAGGAGCGTTTCTGGTGGACTGGAATGAAGAAGGATATTGCCGAGTATGTAGTCGTATGTGATGTATAACAGAGAGTGAAGGCAGAACATCAGAAGCCAGCAGGACTACTGCAACCTATGCCGATACCTGAATGGAAGTGGGACAAACTTGGCATGGATTTTATCACCAGATTACCCAGGACCTGATCGGGATATGATTCTATCTGGGTAGTAGTGGACCGTTGACCAAAGTAGCTCACTTTATCCTAGTGAAAACCACTTATACAAGTGTGAAGTTGGCCAAGATATATATGACCAGGATCGTATGTCTGCACGGAGTTCCGAGGACCATCGTATCAGATAGAGGAACAGAGTTTAGTTCAAAGTTTTGGCACTAGTTCCATCAGACTTTGGGAACCAGGCTGGAGTTCAGTACAACTTTTCACCCGCAGACAGATGGACAAACAGAGAGAGTCAATAAGATTCTGGAGGACATGCTGAGAGCTTGTGCACTAGACTATGGATCTAGTTGGGATGATAATTTGCCCTACACAGAGTTCTCGCACAACAATAGCTACCAGGCCAGTTTGAAGATGGCACCTTTCAAGGCCCTGTATGGAAGAAGGTGCAGAACACCGTTGATGTGGGACGAGGTTGGAGACCGACAACTGTTTGGACCCGATTTGATTAAGGAGTCCAAAGAGAAGGTTAAATTAATTTGAGATAGACTAAAGATAGCTCAGTCAAGACAGAAAAGTTATGCAGAGTCAAAACGCAAGGAGGTAGTCTATGAAATCGGAGACAGAGCGTATCTGAGAGTGTCACCACTTCGAGGAGTTAAACGATTTGGAGTTAAAGGAAAGTTAGCCCTGAGATTTGTGGGACCGTACCGTGTTTTGGAACGCATGGGAGAGGTAGCCTACAAGTTGGAGTTACCCGAAGGATTGTCGGGAGTTCATGATGTGTTTCACGTTTCCCAGTTGAAGAAGTGCCGTGTAGGGATGGCCGATATCCCTCTGAGAGATACAGTGCCATTGGAAGCAATACAGTTGGATAGTGATTTGACCTATGAGGAGAAACCCGTCAAGATTCTTGAGTCTGACAGTCGAGTTACTCGCAGCAAGGTTATCAAGTTTTGCAAAGTTCAATGGAGCCACCATACCGAGGATGAAGCCACTTGGGAACGAGAGGATGATCTACGGTAAGACCATCCACACCTATTTTCTAGCCAACCCAAATCTTGAGGACGAGATTCATCTTAAGGGGGGGGGGTAGGTTTGTAACATTCGAAATTTTCAATTTGGAATGTTATACATAGGTCATTCATGCATATCATATTTTGTGCATTTCGACTCCCGTGATCCTCGAAATTCTAAACAACTCAAGGACCCTCGGAGAGAGTTGGGGGGTTTCACCATTTGCATATTTGAATTTTATCAAATATGGAAACAAGGATCACTTTGGTTTTAATAAATTTTCTCTCCAAAAATATTTCATACCAAAATATATGAGAGGAGATAATACGACTTCTCCAAAATAAATGAAATGTTGGAGGAAGAATATTAAAATCAATTTGCATATTTTATTTGGATTTTATTCCAATTTTATTTGAACTAGGAAAAATATGCGTTTTTCGAAATTGCATTATAGGCCCAAATAAATGTTCACCTTGTCTGGCTTATTTTTAGAGGACGGGGAAAATTTATTTCGGGATTTTTGGAGCGCGTTTATTATTTCTTTTCTTTGTTTTTCTGCGCGGAATAATTTTAAAAAAAGGGGAACCGACTTCGGGCCGTACCCGGCCTGGACACCACCCGGCCGGTCTCCTTATAAGCCGCGCCCCCCAGCCCACCGGCGCCCGCGCCCGCAAACCCTAGCCGCCGCCGTGCCTCGATCCACGCGCCGCCGCGCGCCGGACGCTGCTCGCCGGAGTTGCCGCCGCCGCCGTCACGCATCCCGAGGTAGTCGCCGGTTTTCTTTAGAAAACCGTATGGTTTTTTAGAAACCCTCGGTTATTTTTTTTCTACTTAGATTGGTTTTATTTTTCCCGGTTTAGTTTTTTAGTGAACGCTTGTTCGTACGTTCGTTTTAACCAACGGTTTTTCACCCGTTAGTCACAAACAGCGAATGTTCGTTCGTTAGCCTATTCGTCAATTTTTCTTTTTCCAGGGAGAGAGGGCGAATAAAACGGCAAGGGTGAAGTGGGGGAGAGGAAAACGAGAGGCAAATGGAACATAATGTAATGCGGGAGATAAGGGTTTGTGATGGGTACTTGGTATGTTGACTTTTGTGTAGACCTCCCCAGCAACGGCGCCAGGAATCCTTCTTGCTACCTCTTGAGCACTGCGTTGGTTTTCCCTTGAAGAGGAAAGGGTGATGCAGCAAAGTAGCGTAAGTATTTCCCTCAGTTTTTGAGAACCAAGGTATCAATCCAGTAGGAGGCTACGCGCGAGTCCCTCGCACCTACACAAAACAAATAAATCCTCGCAACCAATGCGATAAGGGGTTGTCAATCCCTACACGGTCACTTACGAGAATGAGATCTGATAGATATGATAAGATAATATTTTTGGTATTTTTATGATAAAGATGCAAAGTAAAATAAAAGGCAACGAAAATAACTAAGTGTTGGAAGATTAATATGATGAAAGATAGACCTGGGGGCCATAGGTTTCACTATTGGCTTCTCTCAAGAGCATAAGTATTTTACGGTGGGTGAACAAATTACTGTTGAGCAATTGACAGAATTGAGCATAGTTATGAGAATATCTAGGTATGATCATGTATATAGGCATCACGTCCGAGACAAGTAGACCGACTCCTGCCTGCATCTACTACTATTACTCCACACATCGACCGCTATCCAGCATGCATCTAGAGTATTAAGTTAATAAGAACAGAGTAACGCTTTAAGGAAGATGACATGATGTAGAGGGATAAATTCATGCAATATGATAAAAAACCCATCTTGTTATCCTCGATGGCAACAATACAATACGTGCCTTGCTGCCCCTACTGTCACTGGGAAAGGACACCGCAAGATTGAACCCAAAGCTAAGCACTTCTCCCATTGCAAGAAAGATCAATCTAGTAGGCCAAACCAAACTGATAATTCGAAGAGACTTGCAAAGATAACCAATCATACATCAAAGAATTCAGAAGATCCAAATATTGTTCATAGATAAACTTGATCATAAACCCACAATTCATCAGTCTCAACAAACACACCAAAAAAGAAGATTACATCGAATAGATCTCCATGAGAGAGGGGGAGAACATTGTATTGAGATCTAAAAAGAGAGAAGAAGCCATCTAGCTAATAACTATGGACCCGAAGGTCTGAGGTAAACTACTCACACATCATCGGAGAGGCTACGGTGTTGATGTAGAAGCCCTTTGTGATCGATGCCCCCTCCGGCGGAGCTCCGGGACAGGCCCCAAGATGGGATCTCGTGGATACAGAAAGTTACGGCGGTGGAATTAGGGTTTTGGCAACGTCTTTGATCGTTTGGGGGTACGCATGTATATATAGGAGGAAGGAGTACATTGGTGGAGCAACAGGGGGCCCACGAGGGTGGAGGGCGCGCCTAGGGGGTGGGGGGGTAGGCGCCCCCTACCTCGTGGCTTCCCTGTTGGTTGCTTGACGTAGGGTCCAAGTCTCCTGGATCATGTTCGTTCCGCAAATCATGTTCCCGAAGGTTTCATTTCGTTTGCACTCCGTTTGATATTCTTTTTCTGTGAAACTCTGAAATAGGCAAAAAACAACAATTCTGGGCTGGGCCTCCGGTTAATAGGTTAGTCCCAAAAATAATATAAAAGTGAATAATAAATAATGTCCAAAACAGAAGATAATATAGCATGGAGCAATCAAAAATTATAGATACGTTGGAGACATATCAAGCATCCCCAAGCTTAATTCCTGCTCGTCCTCGAGTAGGTAAATGATAAAAACAGAATTTTTGATGTGGAATGCTACTAGGCATAATTTGAATGTAATTCTTCTTAATTGTGGCATGAATATTCAGATCCGAAAGATTCAAGATAAAAGTTTAATATTGACATAGAAATAATAATACTTCAAGCATACTAACTAAGCAATTATGTCTTCTCAAATTAACATGGCCAAAGAAAGTTCATCCCTACAAAATCATATAGTTTAGTCATGCTCCATTTTCGTCACACAAGAATTCTCTCATTGTCAGAGTAATGGGCCACGGGTAGGCTGACCCGAGGCCCAGATGTGACGCCCCCGATTCAATCATACACTAATCATACACGCAAACGTGTACAATCAAGATCAGGGACTCACGGGAAGATATCACAACACAACTCTACAAATAAAATAAGTCATACAAGCATCATATTACAAGCCAGGGGCCTCGAGGGCTCGAATACAAGAGCTTGATCATAGACGAGTCAGCGGAAGCAACAATATCTGAGTACAGACATAAGTTAAACAAGTTTGCCTTAAGAAGGCTAGCACAAACTAGGATACAGATCGAAAGAGGCGCAGGCCTCCTGCCTGGGATCCACCTAAACTACTCCTGGTCACCGTCAGCGGGCTGCACATAGTAGTAGGCACCTCCCGAGTAGTAGTAGTAGTCGTCGTCGGTGGCGTCGGGCTCCTGGGCTCCAACGTCTGGTCGCAGCAATCGGGTATAGGAAAGGGGAAAAAGGGGGAGAAAAGCAACCGTGAGTACTCATCCAAAGTACTCGCAAGCAAGGAGCTACACGACATATGTATGCATTGGTATCAACTGGAATAAGGCTATTATATGTGGACTGAACTGCAGAAAGCCGGAATAAGAGGGGGATAGCTAGTCCTTTCGAAGACTACGCTTCTGGCAGCCTCCGTCTTGCAGCATGTAGAAGAGAGTAGACTGAAGTCCTCCAAGTATCATCGCATAGCATAATCCTAACCGATGATCCTCCCCTCGTCGCCCTGTGAGAGAGCGATCACCGGTTGTATCTGGCACTTGGAAGGGTGTGTTTTATTAAGTATCCGGTTCTAGTTGTCATAAGGTCAAGGTACAACTCCAAGTCGTCCTGTTACCGAAGATCACGACTATTCAAATAGTTTAACTTCCCTGCAGGGGTGCACCACATAACCCAACACGCTCGATCCCATTTGGCCGGACACACTTTTCTGGGTCATGCCCGGCCTCGGAAGATCAACACGTCACAGCCCTACCTAGGCACAACAGAGAGGTCAGCATGCCGGTCTAAATCCTATGGCGCAGGGGTCTGGGCCCATCGCCCTTTGCACACCTGCATGTTGCGAACGCGGCCGGTGAGCAGACCTAGCAACCTCCATTACAAAGGAAGTTGCGTTACGCGGTCCAACCCGGTGCGCGCCGCTCAGTCGCTAACGTCACGAAGGCTTCGGCTGATACCATGACGTCGAGTGCCCATAACTGTCCCCGCGTAGATGGTTAGTGCGTATAGGCCAGTAGCCAGACTCAGATCAATTACCAAGATCTCATTAAACGTGTTATCTTTAAGACACCGTGAACGCCGACCAGGGCCAGGCCCACCTCTCTCCTAGGTGGTCTCAACCTGCCCTGTCGCTCTGCCACAAAGATCCATCCAGAGGGCCGTCGGGACAAAGGTCCTTTCAGCCCCCAATCCATGAATCACTCGCGGGTACTCCTCGAGCCAACCCGACTTTAGTCATCACATGTATCATGTATAAAGTATATAGTATATACCCGTGATCAACTCCCAAGTGATCACGACCCGATAGTGTAGCATGGCAGACGGACAAGAATGTATGGCCACTGATGATAAACTAGTATCCTATACTAAGCATTTAGGATTGCAGGTAAGGTATCAACAGTTGTAGCAACAATGACAGGCTATGCATTAGGATAGGATTAACGGAAAGCAGTAACATGCTACACTACTCTAATGCAAGAAGTATAGAGGAGAGTAGGCGATATCTGGTGATCAAGGGGGGGGGCTTGCCTGGTTGCTCTGGCAAGAGAGAGGGGTCGTTAACTCCGTAGTCGTACTGGGTAGCAGCGACGTCGGTCTTGGTGTCTAGCGAGAGAAGAGGGGGAAGAAACAATAAATATAATGCAAACAAATGCATGACGATGCATGACATGGCAAAGCGTGATGCTAGTTGTGCCCTAATGAGGCGGTACCGGTGAAGGGGGAAAACATCCGGGAAAGTATCCCCGGTGTTTCGCGTTTTCGGGCAGGGGAGCCGGAGGGGGAAAGTTGCGTGTTCGCTATGCTAGGGATGCGTGGCAGACGAACGGGCTGCGTATCCGGATTCGTCTCGTCGTTCTGAGCAACTTTCATGTACAAAATATTTTCATCCGAGCTATGGATTATTTTATATTAATTTTCAAAGTTTTAATTTTTTTAATTTCCTAGATTTATTTTAATTCAAAATTAAATGAATAAATTGCTACGGGTACCCAGCCCTATGTACATAGAATGTACACAACGACTGATATGTGGGCCAGGGGGCCCGGTTGACCAGTCAAAGTTTGACTGGTCAACAGGGGGTGGGGCCCCATGTCATTCTCTGATCTACTAATTAACCTAGTTAATTTAGCTTATCAGGATTAGGTTAATTAATTAAGATTAACTAATTTAATCAAGGTAATTTAATCAATTAATTAATTAATTAATTATTTTATTTTGAACTACACTTTTCCTTCTCTCTCTTTTTTTAACAGGGGCTGGGTTAGTGGGGCTAATTAAGTGGGGGGGGGGGGGGGTAATCAGCTTAGCGCTAATTAGGCCGCGACAGTGGCTACCGTTGGCGCTAATCGATGCGACAAAGGGGGCTCCGGCCGGCCGATTCCAGCGATGAGAGAAGGCGCGAGCGGGCGCGTTGGGGAGCGGACAGCGACGCGAATGGGGTGGTAGCCGCGGGGTGGCCGGCGGTCCACCAGACCGGTGACAGCGGTGACAGGAGCGGGGGTCGTAGGCACGGCCCGCATGGGCGGCAACGGGCAGAGATGCGAGCGGCGGGGCGAGCAGTAGGGCGCGGCTGGGCGAGGCACAACGTGGTTGCGAGCGTCACCGAGTGCGGCTAGGAGGCCAGGAGCTGCCGGAGTGCGAGCTCGGGTGCGGGACAGCGGGGATTGGCCGACGCGGGCGCGTGGCCAGGTTGCCGGCGCGGGCGGTGGCCACGGTGGGGAGCGCGAGCGGCATGGCGGGGCGAGAGGTGGTGACCATAGGAGAGAGGAGGCAGAGGGGTTGTGGCTCACTGGGGCAGTAGGGGTTAGGCAGCGGGGGTCGAGGAGGATGACGGAGGCGACGCGTTGTGGAGGAGGCCGACCGACGAGGAGGTCCGGTGAGGTCCTCGGGCGGCTGCGCGGGCTCCGGGCGGTGTCCGTGGAGCTCCAGGCGGTGGTGAATCGAGGATGAGGCGGTGGCGTACGGCGGGTCAGACGCGGCGTCGGAGCTCGCAGATCAGGAGGGGGGGGGGGGGGGGGGGTGAGGAGGACGGCGGTGGGGCGGCGGGGACGTGCTGGGGCATCGGGCGACCAGGGCGTCGGGTGCCCCGACCCGATCCAGAATGGGAAGTGGGAGAGGTCGTGTGGGGGGGGGGGAATTGCGGGGGAAGTGGGGAGGGGCCGCTAGGGTTTCGGGGGGGGGGGAGGGGGTTAGTAGGCAGGGGGTGGGCCGGCCTGGGGTTTGGCCTAGCTAGCAGCTTGGCCGAGTGGCCCAGTGGGGGGGTTGTTTTATTCCTTTCTCTTTTTTTTACATTTTCTTATTTTTCTTTTTTTTGTTTTATTTTAGTTACACCTTAATTTTAATTTTAGTCAAATATATCTATAGCCCCTAAAATAATGTTCCAGAACAACCCACTACTATAAAAAGTTTTACCCTGATGAAAATAGTCTAGTATTTTATAAAATACCAAAGTCGTTTAAATAGTTGTTTAGCTACTGTTTAAATCATTTTAGTGCTTTAAATCTTTTTACTAAAATGTGGTTCCTCCACCATTTGGACTTAGGATTTATTTGTCCCATTTTGAACATTTTAGTTTTAACGTTTGACTCGATTTTGAATTTGAATTTGAATCGGTTCCGAACTAACACGAGATTAGCAACAATATCCATCGTGACGTGGCATCATTAACAGAGGTTTACTGTAGCTCAAATACTCGGGCGTCACACCAGAACCTTTCAAGACATCAGGGCTGGCTGCGCCCCTCAAGGCACCAATATGAAGTGCCGCCTTCTGGTGGCCGGCTGAAGGAATAGCCAGCTGCCCGTAGACGGCCGAGTTCGAGACCAGCCGACTCCTAGTTGGCGGCTTCTAGAGAAGCCGACCCCTAGCAGTCGGCCCACGGCGCCAACAAAGCCCGCACCCTCATCAATAAAGACAAGACAGGGGGTGGTTAAAGTGTAGACCATCCTCCCCCCGATCCAGGGACGGGCGTGGCCACAGTGCACCGTACCGGCGGAGATCACCGCCCGGCGCGGCACTATTGCCATGCCATTCCTGACATCACCACAAGCAGGCGGAGCCCTGCTCCCACGACGGCCTATCGGTACGATCCAAGGATGATGGGCCCCACCAATCAGCGAGAGCTCGGAAGACGGCTAGAGCCCGACCAGTCGGACCCAAGGGAGGTCGGCCCCTAGCAGTCCGCCCGCCCCTTCCTCGGGTCCCACGCGCCACTAACCAGAAGAGACGCAGAGTGGCTACAGTAATCGCCCTCCAGGCGGCGGAGCTGTAGCCACGATCCCCTGACCAAGCCTGCGTCATTAGTGTCACGGGTACAGTGCTCAGCAGCCGACAAGACCCGAGAGCGGCGGAGGCAGCCTGTCGGCCCCGTACCTGACCAGTCGGCGGGGCCCACCAGGCGGTGGGCCCCAGCAGCCGGCAGAGAAGCCGGCGGACAAAGAGACTAACAGCCAGGCCCTATGCCCGGCTGGATTACCATTGTACCCCTGGCGGGTAGGTCTATATAAACCCCCCAGGGCACCCATGCAAAGGGTTCCGAACCTGTTAGGACTAGACTTAGACCTAGAGGAGTAGAGAGCCAGCCTTGCCCTCTCCCACCTCTAGCAAACAGCTCGAGGAGCACCATTGTACCACTTGTGTCTTAGTGATCATGCGGAGGCCCCATAGAGCAGGACTAGGGGTGTTATCTCCTAGGAGAGCCCCAAACCTGGGTAAAGTATGCCGGCGTTCGTGTCTACGCTTCATCCGCTTCCAGGCACCGGCGACGTTCTAATCGCTCCCACCATGATAAGCCATCCTTTGGCATATTTCACACCCAACCCCCAACATTTGTCGCCCACCTTGGGGCGAGGTGCACCGTCTCCCGGATACCTGTTCTGGACGGGAACTCTGTTCCTTCCTGGCGAGCGCAGCCAGCCCGGCACGCCGGACGGCATCTGCGCCGAGGCACAGCACTGTGCGGAGATCATCTGCGCAGCGAGCTGCCTCGCCGATCTTGTTGGCGAGATTAGCCTCTCTGACAAGCGCGCGTCCGATGCGGGCACCGATGGCCCCGAAGGCCGCCTCGTGGGCCTCCTCGATCAACTCCACGTCGCCAGCGAGCCTTCTGCTGACTTGGAGTCGGTTGGCTCCACCGACCCGATGTTGGTCGACTCTGACACAGCTTCACTCGACACGTTCCCCTCCCATGTGGTGGTCTAAGAGGAGCCGCTTCCTCGCGCGGAGAGCGGCGAAAGCGCTGTCACGGAGGTGCTAGTCATCAGCCACAGCGAGCACTCCGGCGAGGGAGCTCACGACCCGCTCGATGCGTCACACCAAGACCTGACGGCGCCCATCCCAAAAGACGCCAACGCCGAGAGGCTGGAAGCATGCCGCATCCAGCTCATCGAGGGCGCCAGGAAGCTGGCCAGCATGAGATGCCTATCGGAGGCCTACCAACTCGAGATGGACCGCGCTGTGGGCGGCACGCCGGCTCCCGATGGGCCCAGCCACCTTGGCGTGGTCCGGCAGTGTGGCGTGGCCATCGCCAACATGTTCGGGGCAGATCTCCCCGTCTATGCCTCGCCTGCGGAAAATATCCGAGCTACCCAGGCGGCGGCAGAAGAGTTGGACAAGTTCGAGGGCGACGAGCGTCGCCAGATGGCGGAGCGCGTCCAGCAACTCCTCGACATGGCTGCTGAGCAGCACGAGGCCGCTTGCCGCACTGAGGCACCACACCGGCAAAACGACGATCTGCCTCCCCGCCGAGATCAAGGCGCAACATCTCGGACGCCGACTGGTGGCGTCCGCGGAAGAAGAGACAAGGAGCCGGCTGCCAGCCGCAGCCGGACTCGCATCACCATTGAACGCGACCAAGACGGCCGCCCAAGAGCAGTGGAACGACGGGATGACTGTCCGCCTCCTCCCCCTCGCAGGGAAAGGCACGTCTCCCCGCTACCTGTTGAACACCCGACACTCGGTGACCGCCTTGGCCACCGAGAGGGAGTCGGAGAGAATGATGCCTGCCTCCGGATCGACCGTCTTCACCGATGCCTGGCGCTAGAAGAGGAAGATGAGCTGGGTCCGCCTTGTTTCGGCCCCCACATTCGAGATGAGCCCTTCCCCAAAGGGTTCACGCTCCCAAGAGATATGCCCAAGTACACCGGCTCCGTGAACTTGAGAAGGTCTTCCATGAACCACCGGTAGGATGAAACAACAAAAGAATGGATATGATAAACGAATGACGAGAAGTCTTGAACGAACCACCGTAAGAATTGAAAACGATTGAAGTAAAGATAAACAAAACACCGGGAATAATTTGCAAACAAACGAAGATGATTGAGAGAATTTAGATACAAGTGAACGAAGGGATCACAAACTGATTAGAGAATATTGAATGATGCACCGGTAAGATTTGGAGAATGATAGCTGAAAGGCTGAGAACGAATAACTTTGAGATGATGGGCTCCGGATAATCAAACTGAAAAGACTCCTGAATTGCTCTAGAAGGGTGAAAAGAATTCTCACAACCGAAAATAATTATGAGAGAATGGCATAAAGCTAGAATCTCGAATCTTGAAGAGAAAAGAGCAAGATTGAAAGAAGAATCTTCTTCGGTCTTCCAAATTCTGAGAATGACGATGAGAAACACCAGTAAATTGTTGAGATACTCCGGGATGAAAAATTAGAAAGGTTGAACCAATGATGAAAGAAAAGAATGATCTTGGAGAAAAGCATTTGACTGGTGATAACTCATTCTTACGTTAAACTTCAAAAAGAATTTGGGAATAGCTCCAGGAAAATAAGAAAAGTCAGGTAAGATCCTGGGAAAAGACCTGTGGGTTAGGGCCCACTCAAAAGAAACACTGTATAACAATTTAAAAGAGAGAATGCACTGGTTGAATTAAATGGCTAGAATGAGATAACAACCTCAAAAGAGTTTGAACGAATGCAGAGTGGAAACACGAATCTCCGAGATATCTTGAGCACTCCGGAACAATTGAATAGCGAGAAGTGGATGAAAATGAGGAGCACCGACAAGAGAAAGTATTTGAAATGAGGAAAGAATATGATCAACAAAGTTTGAATTAGATCCACCGGAGAAGAAAAAAGAATGAATAATGATGAACTAGTAGAACATCTTCATGGAAACCACTGGGTAAGAACATTGACGAAAAGGAATGGAGAAAATTCACGTGAATAAAATGGATACTTGATTAAGAAATCTGAGTCCTTGAAAAAAAAGGGGGGGGGGGGGGGAAAAACAAGGTCAACTTGGAACGGATGAAGACAACACCGTTGAGAAGAACTGAGAATTGATCTTGCTAATGTTGAAATGACCGGATCCACTTGAAGAGAAACACACCGGTTGAAAAGGATTGACATGACCGACTCGATGATCGAGAAGGATTAGTATTGACATAGAAATATGAGAACACCGCTTAGAAAAGGTATGGAATCAACACTTGACATTGAAGCAACTTTAATACCACAACTGAAAAAAACAAAGGATTGGCTTGCAGAATAAGCTAGAACAAACATATGATAGAGATTTCGTCCGAAGTTTTCGTGGTGGGGCCTACACGGGCTCAATCGTACAGCACCATCATGTACAAGGCAGTGCACATGACATACGAAGCGTCCCTGAGTCGGCATAGCCAAGGACTCTTTAAGACACAACGAGACCACTGTAAAACCGACCGTGAATAGGCGGACCACTAGACGTCGAACCCCAATTTCATATCATACATCTGTCGGAAAGATATTCTAAGAGCTACTTGAATTCCCACTTATAAAACTCCCGAAATTTTCTGGTTATGCAATTAGGTGTTGGGGATACAGGGGAAGCATAATATCTCACCCAAAATTAGCAAATCCTACATCCAGCTGTATCCATCCTTCAACACATAACCAAGAAACCTTCGGAAATCATCTACCTCAACCTTCGAAAAGCATCCGTTATACAAGTTATGGCAATACTCCCGAACTCCCGCCCCAGTACTGGGTGGCGTCGAGGTTATCTCACCAACAACTGCATAAAAGAGATTTTCGATGTCGACGAAACTAAACTCAGGTATTCCAGAACTGCAACGATAAAATTGTGACGACAACACCTCGGAGCTCAACTCCCCGGGACACTGCCACAACCCCTAAATGACAGGAGGCACCAAGAACAATGTTCTCGTCACAAATCCATCGGAACGATTCCAAGATACCCGCGTGATCCTAAATTTTTTTTAGTGAAATTTGAGAAGAGAAGAGTCAAAACTCTACGTCAGGATGCCTTACTAGAGCGATGAAGGGACTGGGGAGTAAAAAGAATTCCTAAACTCTCCGATATATAATTCCTAAATGACTCAAAACATTTTTTCTAGACTCAACTCGGCTGCTAAAAACGATCAAGCAGTGGGGGCTCCTAAGGTCGGGGAAGGCTCTGATTACCAACTTGTAACGCCCTCGATGCGGCTATATCTCCCACGTGTCAAAGCATGACTTAGAGGCATAACCGCATTGAAAGCAATGTCGCAAGTGAGGTAATCTTCACACAACCCATGTAATACATAAGGGAAAGAGATACATAGTTGGCTTACAATCGCCACTTCACACAAATACATGAATAAAGCATTACATCATCCAAATACAATCAGGGCCCGACTATGGAGCCAAAATAAAAGAAGAACCCCAAAAGCGACAAGGTCCCCCGATCGACCCCAACTGGGCTCCACTACTGATCAACTAGAACGGAACAACACAAAGGACAAGATCTTCAACAAGCTCCTCCTTGAGCTTGGTTGCGTCACCTGCTCTGTAACATCGGCACCTGCAAACTGGTTTTGGAAGTATCTGTGAGTCACGGGGACTCAGAAATCTCGCACCCTCGCGATCAAGACTATTTAAACTTATGGGTAAGGTAAAAGGTATGAGGTGGGCTGCAGCAAGCGACTAGCATATATGGTGGCTAAACATACGCAAATGAGAGCGAGAAGAGAAGGCAAAAGCACGGTCGAACAACTATGATCAAGAAGTGATCCTAGAACAACCTACGCCAAACATAACTCCAACACCGTGTTCACTTCCCAGACTCTGCCGAAAAGAGACCATCACAGTTACACACGCGGTTGATGCATTTTAATTAAGTTAAGGTTCAAGTTATCTTCAACTGGACATTAACAAATTCCCATCTGCCCATAACCGCGGGCACGGCTTTCGAAAGTTCAAAACCCTACAAGGGTGTCCCAACTTAGCCCATGACAAGCTCTCACGGTCAACGAAGGATATTCCTTCTAGCGGGAAGACCCGATCAGACTTGCAATCCCGGTTACAAGACATTTCGACAATGGTAAAACAAGTCCAGCAACACCGCCCGAATGTGCCGACAAATCCCGATAGGAGCTGCACATATCTCGTCCTGAGGGGACACTCAGATAAGACATCCTACGAGTAAAACCAAACCTCACGTTGCCCCGAGGTGGCCCCACAGTCTACTCGGTCGGACCAGCACTCAGAGGAGCACTGGCCCAGGGGGGGTTAAATAATGATGACCCTCGAGAGAGCGACTCCCAAGGGAAAAGTAGGTGGTGGTGAGGCAAATGGTAAAACCAAGGTTGGGCATTGCTGGAGGAGTTTTATTCAAGGCGAACTGTTAAGGGGTTCCCATAATAGCCCAACCACGTAAGGAACGCAAAATCCGGGAACATAACACCGATATGACGGAAACTAGGGCGGGAAGAGTGGAACAAAACACCAGGCATAAGGCCGAGCCTTCCACCCTTTACCAAGTATATAGATGCATTAATTAAATAAGAGATATTGTGATATCCCAACAAGTAAACATGTTCCAACAAGGAACAACATCTCCATGTTCCAACAAGGAACAAACTTCAATATTCACCTGCAACTAACAACGCTATAAGAGGGGCTGAGCAAAGCGGTAACATAGCCAAACAACGGTTTGCTAGGACAAGGTGGGTTAGAGGCTTGGTTCAACAATATGGGAGGCATGATAAGCAAGTGGTAGGTATCGCAGCATAGGCATAGAAAAAGAGCGAGCATCTAGCAAGCAAAGATAGAAGTGATTTCGAGGGTATGGTTATCTTGCCTGAAATCCCGCAAGGAAGAAGAACGAGTCCATGAAGAAGACAAGCGGGCAGAGTCGAACGGGTCCTCACAAACGCGACGTTATCGGAACCAACCCGAAGAAGCAACCACAGAAAGAAAGCAAACAACATAGTAAACAACCATCACATAAGCATGGCACGATGCGCAAACAAGTATGATGCATGTCCGGTATAATGAGGCATGGCATGGCAAAGTGCACAAACAATCCTACAAATTAAGTGGAGCTCCTTATGCAACGGAGTTACATATTGAAGAAAACACCACATGACTTATTTAGTTCTCTCTTGTTTATGTACCCAACAAGATTAAATGTTGTTAGCATGGAAAGAGGGTGAAGCAAAATAAAACTACCTATCTAGTCAAGTTTAAATGAGGCCGGAAGCAACGAACAACAATTCCGATAAATCCCCATATGCACATATTGGTTTGGTACTGATCTGCCCTAAACACAATTTTAGAGTTATTAAGCATGCAAGATGATGCCACCATGTTAAACTAGGCAAAATTCTACCCCATTTACATATAAAGATTATTAAAATCCGAGTTACGGTTATTTAGTTATGAATTAAAGCATTTTAACATGGCATAGGAGCAAAATTACACAAACAACCTTTTAAACATTTTAAACATGGATGGGAAAGACATATTATGAAACTAGACACAATTTTAAGCATTTTTCATATATAAGTTATTTACATGTGAGGCACGGTTTGGGAGTTACAATATGCATGGAGCTTAGGGGTTATTCTGTAAAACAGGTAAACTCAGGAAAAAGGAAAATCGTAGATCTGGAAAAAAAACATGAATGGGCCAGATCAGAGGCCCGCCCAACAGTGGAAGGAAAAAGGGAGGGGCGCTGGATATGCTGCCCACCATGGGCTTCGACCTAGCTGGAAGCAGAGGAGGCCGGCGATAGCATTGCTGGGACCCGGGCCGTGAGCTGGGATGGATGAAGCTGGGGCGGTGCTGGGCCTTGGCGCCTGTCCACGCTGGCGGGATCGAACGAGGTGGAGGGGCGCGGTTAACGAAGCAGGGGACTTGGCGAGCGAAGCGCTCGTCCTCCTCTCGGAACAGAAGCAGGGGAGGCCGAGGCTTCATGGCCGGAGAACGGCAGCGCGGACGGGAACTTGGGGCGCTGGCAGGGCCAAGAACGGCAAAGGCGGGTGGATCCGGTCGGCCGGTGCCGGATCCGGGCAAACGGCAGCGCGGAAGGAGGAGTTCTTGGGCGGAGATGCTTGTGGTTCCCCATGGCGGCTCCTGCGAGGAAAAACAGCGAGAGGGAGCGAGATGTGAGAGGAGAAGCATGGAACCGGGAAAGAAAAGAGAATGGAGAGGGAGAGATGGCGCGACGGAACGGCGCGGGGTCGCCAGAGAGGCGGCTGGAGCCGGTGTGACGAGACGTCGGCGAGGAGGACTTCAGGCGAGGAGGCATGCGGCTGCGGGGTGCGCACGGGAGGCCTCTGGTGGCTGCAGGGGCTCGGGCTCTCGATCCAAATCGAGGCAGGGAGGGGGCTATGATCTGGATTGGCTAGTTGGTGAAAGAGAGGAGATTAGCTGGGTGAGATCCCGATGAGGAGGAGACAGGAAGAGTGGCGGCGGCAGCTAGGGGATCCCTAGAAACTAGGGATTTGGTCTCACGTTAGACTAATATATATAACGAGTAGGTAAGGTTAGGGGCTATCTCGTCCCTCCGATCAAAATCGGACGGTCAGGAAAAATAGGCTAGGGAGGCCAAATAAGAAAATGGAGACGTTTTGTAGATGTTTGGGGATGATCCGGACACAATGGTGATGACTGCTCGGGTCGGATCCGGGACAACTTTCGGACGCGCGCGAGGGGGGCTGCGGGCTGACGAGAGAGGTTAGGTTGGACCTGGCGGTAGGTAGTGAGCTGTGTAGACGGTCTCGAGCTGAGAGATGAGAAGAGAGGGAGGCCCGACGACTGTTTCCGGAGACCGAAAATGTCCGACGTTAGACCCGCTATACTGCCGCTATAGTTATCCGTTGGGGCATCAAACGATCTCCGAATGCGATGAAACTTGACAGGCGGTCTATCTACACTATACTAAGACCACACGTCAACTCTCATGCCATTCCGAGAATATTTTCCGGCCACTTATAAAATACTATTTCGGACATGCCACGGGCGCGTGCAAGTGTGGTTGGGCTCAGAACGGACAACAGAGAGAACTCGGAGAATCCGGACGAATGCAAGTTTTAAAACATGATGATGCAATGCACATGATGACATGACAAGATGCAACACGCAAGCAAATGACAAGGCAACAACAGAGAATAACTGGACGACAGCTGGCGCAACGGTCTCGGGTCGTCACACCGGGTTCCCCGAGTAGAGCTCGGGGACTGCCCTTCTTTATCTAAAAGACAAGTGTTACGTCTATCATTTGTATCATTTCATTAATCTGCATGGCACCGGGTTCGACCAGTCGACCTGGGGACTTGCCGCCTTATACTATGAAATGCTTCCTACAGCCGAACAAGTAGTGTGTTGGCACCCTAGCTTTCTCCTGCCAAGAGGCCGCAACCTGCTGAGTAGCTGTTCGGTCGGCAGGAGTCAAGGTGAAAAGGGCGCCTACATGAAAAATGGTTAATGACTTAAGGCATTTACATAGTCCAAGTCAGCTTCTCACCTTACCAACCGGTTGCCGAGCAACCGGCTGGCCGGCTTCTACTTAACTTGCCAAGGAAACTCTAGCCGGCTAAGTACTTGCCTTCCCAAAGTGGCTAAGTACTTGACCTAGCCACAGTCCGCAGAGCGGCTGTTCGGCTGGCAAGACGGCAACCAAGGGATGGCGGCAAAGGAAAAAGTTTAGAGAGTAGAAGGCAAGGAAAAGTAGAACTCGGATAAAATATTTACACATCAAAGGCCCTTGGCCGACATCCAACATAAGTTTCAAAGTACACCCCGCGGGTGGAATTGTGCAAAGCTAACAGAGTTTGTTGAGACTAATAAACAGGGAAAAATAAAAAGTAAAGTGGCAGCCTAGGGATCGGCGGAGTGGTGGAGTTGGTGGCGCCGGCTGGTCGAGCGGCCGGCTGGTCGGTTCCTGCTTGGTCCCCTTCATCGGAAGCCGACTCGTTTGGGCGCGGCTCGTTGCTGGAGGCGCGAATGAGTAGGGGCTGGCCGTCCGCTCCGACCTCTGGCGCCTCCTCTTCGCCTTCCTCCTCCTCGTCGTCTTCTCCCTCATCGCTGGAGTTGATCACCTCGGCCGAGTCTTTGCCCTCCTCCGAGTTCAGCCCAAACCACTCCGGCGGCGCCTCGGTGCCATCCTCAGCTGGCTCCGGGATGAAGACGCTGGTGTCGGTGTAGCGACCCGACCAGAATGGATCAAGTCTCTGTGCTTCAGTGTCATCCCTGGATCGGTATGCTGACACACAGTACTCGAGGATTTATAACAGAGGTTAATCACATGTAAAAGTAACGTAAATACTATTATCTCAATCCAAATAGCGGAAGTAACAACAAGGTTGTGGATTCCCATCAACACCAACGACAAAGTTGAGTGTAGAAATCGTAACCCTAACGTATCACTTACTCGTCATAAGAAGTCCTCCAACATGAGACGTTGCGGCCACAAGGGTCAGTACATTGAATGTACTGGCAAATTCACACCATAGAGAATGATGAACAATGGCTATCACTACATGCATATATGGCTGGTGGGAAAGCTCTATGGTTATATGTTTTTGCGAAAAGCCAATTTTTCCCTACTGCAAAGGAATACATTTTATTTTAACTATCAAGGTGGTTGTTAAACATTGAGAGTGTAGACACCCTCTCAATCCCAATTAAGCATCATCATTATAACCCAACAAAATTAATTAAAGTCACATGATGAGATTCACATGATAATCCAAGTACTAGATACTCAAGACGTCCATAACCGGGGACACGGCTAATCATGATTAGTTTATACACTCTGCAGAGGTTTGCGCACTTTTCCCCACAAGACTCGATCTCCTCCGTTGGTATTCTCGCACTACATGGTGTTTGAGAAACGGATGACCGAGACATAGTCTTTCAGAAGCGCTAGCACCTTACGGTCGGGTATACCGTTACACCTACTTTCCCCTACATCTGCTAGTCTACCACTGTAAGAGTTTGCACGACTTAATCAACTATGCTAGAGCCCATAGTAGCTTGTGGATGCACACGGAAGTTTCTAGCATGAATAATCTCATGATCCCTTTGAGCCTGGGTGGCGGTCCATAAAGAAAAACAGGCAATCGTTGGAATAACCAGGTGCCTAAACAGGCAATCACTGGAATACCCAGGTGCCTCAATCCACCCAGATGTGTGTTACAGTTGCCACCTTAAGTAAACCATTAATTACCGATCTCACATCTGTCATGAATACTCTTAAACCCAATCCACGTCTATGAGCATAGCATGGCAATATAAGCATAACGTAATAGTAACTCCCAAGGTTTGAATCCAGGGCAATAGGTTCCTACCTCATCAACTACTTCCCAATACCCACATGTTATCAATCCTACTCATGCAATGTTTGAGGGAGAAACTAATGCATAAAAACTGGGTATGAAAGGGATATGATCAAAGGGTGAACTTGCCTGCAATGTTGATGAAGATGATTCGCACTCAAACTTCTTGATAGTTCTACTCGTCACACTCCGGTCAATCTATCGTAAGCAAGCAATAGTAACCACACATAAGCAATCACTCAAAAAGTCGGAAAGAACGAAGAAGACACTTCGGAAAACATCAAAACCAAGCAAAAAACTCTTGCAACATAAAACAATTTCTAGCAGTACCAAAATTATATGAATCTGGCCTTATCAGAAAGTTTATGTCAAGAGCTTCGATTTGCAAAAAGTATCAACTCAAACGGAGCTACGAAACTCAAGTTACGGTTGAACGAAGTTTGAATACAAATCTGTTCTAATTCAAATTTTAAAATTTTCAGAAAACATATTTAAGTTGTTTTACTGGATAGAGGGGATCGTAACGAAGAAGTGGGCGTTGGTTTCGTTGAATTTGGACAAACGAGTAAAACGATGTGGTCGTTTGAAAACCAGGGGCTGATCTGTAAATAAAATCATCACAGATAGGTCCGTGTCCGAAATTAAAAAGAAAAGAAAAACCCTATCGAACGAACGTTCGCTACAGAAACATATACGACGAAAACCGTTCGCTACGCATACTAATGGATGAACGTCTGCTAATTAACCAAATTAAAATATAAAACCAGTTTTAAAAGAAAAACCGAAGAACACCCAAAATAAACCGGACCGGGGATGGTTATACCGGTTCGGCTGGGAAAAACCGGCAGCGGTTCCGGCGAGGCGGCGGACTCTGGCGAGGCGAGCAGCGGTGAGCGGCGGTGATCTACGAGGGCGCCGGGGTGGTGCGGCAGGCGGCGCGGGCGGTGCAGCTAGCGGCGAGCGGCGGCGCGAAGTGCGGCGGCGGCGATCTGCGAGGGCGGCGGCGTGAAGCGAGAGGAGGCGAGGCGGGGCCGGGGCTGCGGCTTTATAGGATGGCGGGGGCGGGCTCAGAGGCGTGGAGGAGGGGTTGGAGGAGGAGTCCTCCTCGACCATGGCGGCGTACGCCGGCTGGAGTCCGAGCATAGCTCGGGGACGAGCGGGATGGCACGCTGGGCCTTAGCCTGGCTTCGGCTGGGCCGGCCCAGTCGGCAGAGGGAAAGTTTTTTTAAAAAAACATTTATCTAGACAAACTGAAATAAATAAAACAAAATAAACAAAAATATTATATAGGCATATAATATATCAAAATTTTCAGAAAAAGATTTCCTACAAGCTGAACATTTTTCTAGAGTAAAATAAAATACACACAAATTCAAATAAAGCAAGGAGTGCTTCTGCTCTAGTAAAATCCACTAAAAAATCATTTTAAAAATACCAAAATTTATTCAAATTTATTTCTCTCCAATTTTCTGATGTAGGGAATGATGTTACCCTATTTTCCATATATTTTATTTTTGGAGAAAAATAATTTGAATAAAACCCAAATAACTTCCAATTGAAAATAATTTCCAAAAGGACTTTGAGTTTGATCCTTTTAAACTCCCAACTCATATTTCATATAATTTGAAGAAGTCATTTTATCTTCTCTTGTGAAAATCATTGAGTTGCATAAAGTTTCAGAATTGGTAATATTTTCAAATGAAATTCAAATATTTTCAACACCCCTTTTCATTTAAATAAATGGAAGAAGTCATGTCATCTTCTCTACAGGGTTTTGTGATGAAAAGAATTTGAATTCACGGGGATCATAAAAGCAAAATGAAAGTTTAGGAAAGTCCTTTTATTCCCTCTCATTTAACTTTCAAAAAGTTTCGAATTCACTCACTTTCAGTCAATCAATCACACGACAAACAAGCAAACAATCAAATCTATCTATTTATTATAACATTCCAAAATTTAGAAATTTGGGATGTTACAATCCTACCACTCTTAAAATGAATCTCGTCCTCGAGATTCGGAGCGGATTGAAAGAAATAGGTTGGGTTTGGGGGTCTTCTCAAAATCCGTTGATCATCTCCAGGGTCTCGGGTGCTACCACCCTTAGAAGCATGGTTACGGTTCCACCAAAAAAAACTCATACCCTTCATCGTTATTCTTGACAGTGTCAGTCTTCTCAAATCTTCAGGATAATTCCTTCTCTGGGCTCTTCTTGTAACAGCATAACCTTTTCCTCAATTCTTTTGTCCTTTTTCTTGGTAAGGTTGTCCGGAGACTGGGTCTTCTTAGCTGATGGGTCTGGCGCCAATACTAAACTACTATCGATATCTCATGGCGGTCATCCAATTATGGTTTCTCCTGCAGGAAATGGGTCTGGTTGATCCTCACCATATAACCTAAGGTTGGCAAAAGCTGCCTTGTACAAGGGGGGAAATTCTTATACCATTCTAAGGTTTAAACAGGGTTTTGATCATCGTCACTCTACTATAGGTAAGTCACTCAGATTTACCATCCCATATAGCAAGGCGAATAATAAGAGTAAGTCGGTATGGTGATAAATCCATCCCGCACCCAAATCATTACTTTGTATACGGTTTAGCGAATCTCGCATTCTAACACTCGGTCATCCTCACAAGCATTGCAGAATTTTCTCTTGTCATCGAACCAAGGTTCGGATGGATCCATAGATTCTGCAAGCCAAACAAACAACTATCGCTCCTTCACGACTCTCAGATTTTGCATTACTCCTATAAAATTGTCTGCCGATAAACGTCGTATCTTCCTCCAGGGTTTTTCCTGCAGCAAGAATGTGCTTGCTTCTTGGCAGGTCCGGGGGCCTGTGGGTTATGGCCCATCTTATCACTTGTAGTCCTTGAACTTATCGTCGGGCAACTGATCATTATTCCAACTTCCAACTTCCTAGTATTCTTAAATCTATCCAATTGTATGTCTTCCTTCCTTCTATTGGCACCAAACTAGGACATGATTACTCAGACTCATCATGGAGTTTCCATTGATCCATATTTCCGACATCATACCTCCTTTATAACCAATAGTAATTTATCTCTTCATCCTCGTGGGATATCCCTCATACCGAGATAAAATTTATACTCATGAAGTCCATACTCCACTTCGTGGAACATCATTATCCTTTCCAGGGCCAAGCACCTTATAGGGGAATATTGGCCATCTCTGCATGGCACTTTTCAACTGGGAAACATGAAACACATCATGAACTCCTGATAGTCCTTTGGGTGACTCCAACTTGTTGGCCACTTCTCCCATACGCTTCGAAACTTAGTATGGTCCTACATATCTCGGGGCTAACTGTCCCTTAACTCCAAATCGTTTAACTCCTCGCAGAGGGGACACACGAAGACATGCTCTATCTCCAATTTTATAGACTACCTCCTTGAGTTTTTGAGTCTGCATAACTCTTCTGCCTGGACTGAGCTACCTTCAGTCCATCTCGAATAAACATAACATTCTCTTTTGACTCCTTGATCACATTTGGTCAAAACAACTAACGGTCTCCAACTTGATCCCACACACTCTTGGGGTATCACACATATCGAGACAAAACTCGTATTCATTTTGTCCGAAATCCACTCAGTGGAGTATCCTTATCTTTTCCAGGGGTCAACGGTTCTTACAGGATACTACCACCCTTAAAATGCACAAATCTTCCATAGACCATATTTCTCATATCCTTAAAATGGCCAAAATTCTTCTTCATAGAGTAACAACTCATAAAATCCATATCAGTACCAACGATGCTAACTTTATTCATTCTTAAATGATTACAATCTCTCGCTTTTCCATTACATGTCTCAACTCAACATCTCAATATAAAATAAAATGTTCTCACTTCTACTACTCCATTTCTTTTGTTGCAAACTCAACTATCTAGCACAAGTTTCCTTCTCCTTGGGGCATTCTCTGGAAAAGTGCCCTACTCCATTACAACTAAAACATATTACTTCTGACAAGTATCGAGGTTTCCTTTTTGGGCAACTATTAAGGTAGTGCCCTAACTCCTTGCACCTGTAACAGGTGATATGACTCAAGTCCCTCCTGGGCTCCAATCGGTTTCTCTTCCTGGACTTTTCCATTCCAATCAGGGCTTCTATTTCCTGTGGGTCATATTCTACTTCCTCTGTCGGGAATTCTACTAGATCCCCATTCAAACAATTTTCGGAGATGTGTCCTTCTTCTCCACATGAATAGCAAGACTTAGTGCAGGGTTTACTCGGGTCTTCTTTAGGTGTGTCCTCCATCTCTTCCTTCATCACAACTTCTTCTAAAATTTCCATGAGGGCTCCTTTCATTACTTCATTCTTCTGCTGGATGGTTCCTTGTACCATGGGGTAAATGTGACACTGAGCAGGATAGTGGGTAGTCCCTTCACACAAGAAACAAGTAATCTGCCTAGTTGGGCATTCTTCAACTGGGTGACTTCCTTCACAATTAGGGCATTCATCCTTGTGTTCTTTATGGGTGTGTCCTATTTCTCCACAAATCTTGCATGCACAAGGTTTCTTCATATCCTTTCCACAAGGCTTCAACTTCTAGGACACAAGCCGAGACTTTGGCAGAGTCAACTTAAATTCTTTCCAAGTGGTTACTCCTTGCCATCCATTGATGGTTTGGTACATCCTCCACCAAGTAGCAGCACCTCTTTCAAAGCACTGAAGACCATGCTGGGTCATATCCTTTCCGACTATAGGGTTATTCTTCATGTGATCCTCCATGTTCTGAATCCATTGGCCCGTCTCCAATTGACTCATCGGTTCAGAAAATATAAGCTCATCTTCATTCATCCTCTATTGGGTCCATGGGTTTGGGGTGAGATAAGAGAGATAGAGAGGGATACACATAATACAAACAAAAGTTTTGAAAAGACAGATTTTATTAGTGGCTGTCGGGAAAAACATCAAACAAATGACAACTCACAAATGTTGCATCTGACGTAGGTATATAACAGGGGTTTGGTCTTCTAAAGGTCAATAAATCTTCAACATGTCCAAACTCTTCAAGCCTTGTTCATGCCTCCAATGGCTTCTTCCGATCATGCTTGTCTTTCTCAAGTTCTTTTGTCATATCAACTCTATTGACACGAAGTCTCTCGTGACGTCCTTTAATATTCTGGAGTTGCGTTGCAAACTTCTGGTTTCAACATCCTTTGCATGAACCATGGTCCTACTGTACTTCAGTTCCTGACGAATCTCCGGTATCTTGAGGTTTTGCTCCTCCAGCTTGGCTACTTCAGCTTCTTGGACCTAAGTTCTTCACGAAATGCTTCCTTGTCAAAATACGGCTTCCTGCGGGTCCGTCTTAAAATTCCTGATGTAATTCTCCAGATCTTGGTGATACACCAGCTAAGGTTAAAACTGCATCCTTTGCTGATAGATGCTCCATCAGCCTTCTACCATCCAATCCTTCCGAAGAAATGCATGCTTAGCTCAGCTCGTTGACCATAGTATCAGTGGCGATGACATCACGGTTAACCGTGTTTCTACCCTTGTCATTGCCATGAGCTATCTTCCATAGTTGATATCTCCTGCCTTAGGGTTTTCTTGACAAAATTTTGAGGTTTTTAACTCTCCATGCTCGGACTTTCTCCGATACACCTTGATCTCAGGTATTGACGGCTTCCTTAGTCTGCCAAGTTCCATAAGGGGTGCCTTCCTAGGTCATACAAATCTGGAAAATTCTACAAGGCCTTCCAATTCCCCTTGTCTTTGGAGTCTTCAACCGTTGTAGTTTCCATCATTATAATATACGGTAAAATCCTCTTCATTCCGATGTGGTCTTAGTGGTCCCATATCTTGTACTTCTTGGAGTGGTCTCATCAGCCGAATCTTCGAGTGGTCAAAAAATGAAAAGGGGTATGGTCTCACTAAAAGGGTATATTTGAATAAGCTCGGAAGAGAAGAGAGGTAAAAGATCCTTTTGAAAAGAAAGTTGTAGAGAAAAATCTTTCCTATGGGCTTGCCAGTTTCTAGGGGTCACGTCCTATAGTCAACATGTTCTCTGATACCATCTTGTAGCGACCCGACCCAAATGGATCAAGTCTCTGTGCTTAAGTGTCATCCCTGGATCGGTATGCTGACACACACAGTACTCGAGGATTTATAACAGAGGTTAATCACATGTAAAAGTAACGTAAATACTATTACCTCAATCCAAATAGCGGAAGTAACAGCAAGGTTGTGGATTCCCATCAACACCAACGGCAAAGTTGAGTGTAGAATTCGTAACCCTAACGTATCACTTACAAGTCGTAAGAAGTCCTGCAACATGAGACGTTGCAGCCACAAGGGTCAGTACATTGAATGTACTGGCAAATTCACACCATAGAGAATGATGAACAATGGCTATCACTACATGCATATATGGCTGGTGGAAAAGCTCTATGGTTATATGTTTTTGCGAAAAGCCAATTTTTCCCTACTGCAAAGGAATACATTTTATTTTAACTATCAAGGTGGTTGTTAAACATTGAGAGTGTAGACACCCTCTCAATCCCAATTAAGAATCATCATTATAACCCAACAAAATTAATTAAAGTCACATGATGAGATTCACATGATAATCCAAGTACTAGATACTAAAGACGTCCATAACCGGGGACACGGCTAATCATGATTAGTTTATACACTCTGCAGAGGTTTGCGCACTTTTCCCCACAAGACTCGATCTCCTCCTTTGGGATTCTCGCACTACATGGTGTTTGAGAAACGGATGACCGAGACATAGTCTTTCAGAAGCGCTAGCACCTTACGATCGGGTATACCGTTACACCTACTTTCCCCTACATCTGCTAGTCTACCACTATAAGAGTTCGCATGACTTAATCAACTATGCTAGAGCCCATAGTAGCTTGTGGATGCACACGGAAGTTTCTAGCATGAATAATCTCATGATCCCTTTGAGCCTGGGTGGCGGTCCATAAAGAAAAACAGGCAATCGTTGGAATACCAAGGTGCCTAAACAGGCAATCACTGGAATACCCAGGTGCCTCAATCCACCCAGATGTGTGTTAAAGTTGCCACCTTAAGTAAACCATTAATTAACAATCTCACATTTGTCATGAATACTCTCAAACCCAATCCACGTCTACGATCATAGCATGGCAATATAAGCATAACGTAATAGTAACTCCCAAGGTTCGAATGCAGGGCAATAGGTTCCTACCTCATCAACTACTTTCCAATACCCACATGTTATCAATCCTACTCATGCAATGTTTGAGGGTGAAGCTAATGCATAAAAACTGGGTATGAAAGGGATATGATCAAAGTGTGAACTTGCCTACAATGTTGATGAAGATGATTCGCACTCAAAACTGTTGATAGTTCTACTCGTCACACTCCGGTCAATCTATCGTAAGCAAGCAATAGTAACCACACATAAGCAATCACTCATAAAGTCGGAAAGAATGAAGAAGACACTTCGGAAAACATCAAAACAAAGCAAATAACTCTTGAAACATAAAACAATTTCTAGCAGTACCAAAATTATATGAATTTGGCCTTATCAGAAAGTTTAGGTCAAGAGCTTCGATTTGCAAAAAGTATCAACTCAAACGGAGCTACGAAACTCAGGTTAGGGTTGAACGAAGTTTGAATACAAATCTGTTCTAATTCAATTTTTAAAATTTTCAGAAAACATATTTAAGTTGTTTTACTGGATAGAGGGGATCGTAACGAAGAAGTGGGCATTGGTTTCGCTGAATTTGGACAAACGAGTAAAAAGATGTGGTCGTTTGAAAACCAGGGGCTGATCTGTAAATAAAATCATCACAGATAGGTCCGTGTCTGAAATTAAAAAGAAAAGAAAAACCCTATCGAACGAACGTTCACTACAGAAGCTTATACGACGAAAACCATTCGCTACGCATACTAAGGGATGAACGTCTGCTAGTTAACCTAATTAAAGTATAAAATCGGTTTTAAAAGAAAAACCGAAGAACACCCAAAATAAACCGGACCGGGGAGGGTTATACCGGTTCGGCGGTTTGGCTGGGAAAAAACCGGCAGCGGCTCCGGCGAGGCGGCGGACTCTGGCGAGGTGAGCAGTGGCGTTGCGGCCAGCGGCGAGCAGTGGCGATCTGTGAGGGCGCCGGGGTGGTGCGGCAGGCTGCGCGGGCGGCGGCGCGAAGTGCGGCTGCGGCAGTAGATCTCGGCGGTGGCGGCGATCTGCGAGGGCGGCGGCACGAAGCGAGAGGAGGCGAGGCGGGGCCGGGGCTGCGACTTTATAGGAGGGCGGGGGCGGGCTCAGAGGCATGGAGGAGGGGTTGGAGGAGGAGTCCTCCTCGACTATGGCGGCGGCGGCGTACGCCGGCTGGAGTCTGAGCGGAGCTCGGGGACGAGCGTGATGGCGCGCTGGGCCTTAGCCTGGCTTCGGCTGGGCTGGCCCAGTCGGCAGAGGGAAAGTTTTTTTAAAAAACATTTATTTGGACAAACTAAAATAAATAAAACAAAATAAAAAAATATATTATATAGGCATATTATATATCAAAATTTTCAGAAAAAGATTTCCTACAAGCTAAACATTTTTCTAGAGTAAAATAAAATACACACAAATTCAAATAAATCATGGAGTGCTTCTGCTCTAGTAAAATCCACTAAAAAATCATTTTAAAAATACCAAAATTTATTAAAATTTATTTCTGTCCAATTTTCTGATGTAGGGAATGATGTTACCCTATTTTCCATATATTTTATTTTTGGAGAAAAATAATTTGAATAAAAACCAAATAACTCCAAATTGAAAATAATTTCCAAAAGGACTTTGAATTTGATCCTTTTAAACTCCCAACTCATATTTCATATAATTTGAAGAATTCATTTTATCTTCTCTCGTGAAAATCATTGAGTTGCATAAAGTTTCAGAATTGGAAATATTTTCAAATGAAATTCAAATATTTTCAACACCCCTTTTCATTTAAATAAATGGAAGAAGTCATGTCATCTTCTCTACAGGGTTTTGTGATGAAAAGAATTTGAATTCACGGGGATCATAAAAGCAAAATGAAAGTTTGGGAAAGTCCTTTTATTCCCTCTCATTTAACTTTCAAAAAGTTTCGAATTCACTCACTTTCAGTCAATCAATCACACGACAAACAAGCAAACAATCAAATCTATCTATTTATTATAACATTCCAAAATTTAGAATTTTGGGATGTTACAGTCGGTATACTCGGCGATGGCCGCCGCCCGCTTGATGAGTTCGCCCTCCACTGCCACCAGCTCCTCCTGGGCCTCCTGTCGGAACGTGGTCAACTGGGCTAGATCTAGCCCAGGGTACCACGCCTTGACAAAGTCCAAAGCCCGGCGCGCTCCGGCCCGGGCCGAGGAGCCCTTCCACGCCTCAAGGCAGCCAGCCGCCACCTCCAGCCAGTCGGCAGTCCGGCTGGGGGTGCGCGGGGCCGGCCTGTCCGGCCACAAGGCGGCGATTGCCTGGGCGTCGACACGCTGAAGGTGGCGCAACATCTGATGGGCCGGCCGAAGACAGGCCTGGATGCCGAGAAGCTGCTCGTGAAGGGTGAGAGGGGCATTGGCGGCGATCTCTTCGCCTCCCGCCCTTCGTTCTTCGCGTCGGCTTCGATAGCCTGGTTGGCGGCACCAGAGTGGCCTGGAAAGAAGTCTGCCAGGATTAAGCAAAAGAGTCAGAACAAAGAGAAAGAAGCCGGCTTGACTAGATGCCGGCGACGTAAAAGAAGAGTAAAGAAGGTCGCCTACCATCAACCAAATCCTCAATTTCGCCAAAGCCGGCCGTCAGCATCGCCTCCTTGTCAGTCCATGCGGAGCGTTCGATCTCGAACTCGGCGAGAAGACCCATCTCCTTGTCCTCCGCCTCCTTCTGGGCCTTCTCGAAAAGCCCAGCCTGCTCCGCCAGCTGCGTGGCCAGCCGGTCATGTTCTTCAGCCAGCTTGCTGCAGTCCGCCTCTTTGGCACGCAGCGCAGCATTGGCTTCACCCAGTTGCCATTGAAGGATGGCATTGGCTTCTGCGGAAGAAAGAAGAAGGGAAGGCGTCAGTTGCCAACAGAGAAGAGGCTAGAGTCGCCGGGGTGATCCGGCCCGACTGTTCAGTAGTCGGCCCAAATCTCAGGGACTACAGCCCAAGGGTGCGCCAGCGCGCCCCCACGGAGAAAGGAGTCATCAAAATCAACAGAAATAAGAACAGTCGCTAGGAAGATCCGGCCTGACTGATCAGCAGTCGGCCCGGATCTCGGGGACTGCAGCCTGCGGGTGCGCCAGCGCGCCCCCGCGGAGAGAAGAGGACTTACTCCGGCTGTCCGACAAGTCGGCAGCGCGTTGATCCAACTCCTGGACCCTGGAGTTGTAGGCGGTTGCACGGAGGTTATTATAATCCTGCAGCAAGGATATCGGCTTTCAGAGCCTGCTAGTTAGAGTTCCGCTCCGCCTGCTCAGCAGCCGGCCCGGAACTCGGGGACTACACCGACTAGCTGTGCTGACGCGCCCCCACGAACCAATACAAGAGTTAAAAATGAAGAAATAAGAAGCATACCCGGATGGCCTCTCGCGACGCCAGATACGCCTTGTTGCAGTTCTCGATGGCGTCGGCTTCGGCGCGAAGTTTGGCTTGAACATCCAGCATCGCCTTGTTCAGAGGGCGTGTCCCGCCAACCCGCACCCACCCCGGGGGCGCAGCGCTGGTCGCCTCAGTGTCTGGGATCGAGGAGCTTGTGGCGCCAGTCTCCAGCGGGCGTGGCGCCGAAGCCGCCTTTGCAAATCGGCGACGCGTCGGTGTGCCGACCTCAAGAGTCGGGCCCATCGCCACCTCGTTTTCAGTCAGCAGGTCCGCCGGCTGCTCGCCTCGCGCGCTCCCAGACGGCGGCGGTGAAGGCGCATTCACGTCTGGCATGGCGACGTCGCCGCCGTCCCTCTCCATGACCGGGTGCTCTCCCCCGGTTTCCCCAGTCTGCGCCACTAACTCCGGAGGTGGCGGCGTGAAGTTCAGGGGAGTGATGAAAATCGCCGACTGGCGGCGCGCGGCTTCTTCAACCTGCTTCTTCGCCGGGTCGGCGGCCTCGGCCTCCACCAATTCCTTCTGGGCGGCGACCTCCGCCTTCTCCCAGCGGACGGTTTCCTGCTCTTCGCGCACTTCTCGCGTGTTCCGCTCCCTCGCCTCCCGGAGGTCGGCGGCCGAATCGATCCGTCGGGTGGTGGTGGAAGTCTCCGCCAACCCCACGATGGAGGGGGCGGCCGATTTCTCAAGAGAGAGCGGAGCCCTAGATCAAGGGAAACGAGGTGAAGAAACTCAGACAGAGTCAACAAGGAAAAAAAGAAGGTACAAGATAAAGGTGGTACTTACGCGGAAACCAGCTGCGGCTTCTTCACCTCCTTGCGGAAGAGGATGGCCTTCGCGGCCGCTTCATCCCGCTTGGTCGCCGCGGCCGAGCCCTTGGGCTTCTTCGGCCGGCTGCCGAACAAGCTCGGCGCGGCCCTACGCTTCTTTGCGCCGCCTTGGGCATCCGACACGGCAGATGAGCTCGCGCCCGGCTGGCCGGCTCCTGGCTGGTGGCGCGGGGTGACTTCCCCCGGATCATCATCAGGCCAGTCCTCGAGGCCGGCTCCGAGCCTCGGGCTGCCTGCTTCGCCGCCTCCTCCCTCAGCATCGTCCTCCAAGGCCGCAGCCCCCAGATCGGGGTCGTCGACGTCGCTCTCCACTCGGTCGGGGAGGAATTGGCGCTCTAGCCCCACGGCGCCGGCTGCCGGCTGGAGGAGGGGACTCTGTTCGAAGGCCGATTGGTCACGTTGGACAGCACGAACTCGGCAACAAAGAGACAGAGAAGAAAGACAGACGACTTACAATAGGCGGAGGGTTAGCGCGTGAATACGGCTCCTTGCCAAACCGCCACTCGTCCGTGAGCTCGCAGTTCGCATGGTACACTACAAAAAAAGACACATCCGTGACATTTTGGGCCGAACAATTTTTTTTCTGTCATACATATGACACTTCTATGATGATAATTGTGAAAAAACCCAGTATCATCATAGATGTAGTGGGCTCCTACTTCTATGACAAAAAATCATGACAGAATGGGCTTTTCGTCCTGGGCGGGCCGGAGACGCAGCTGCATGACATTCTTTGGGCCGTCCAAGACGGAAAAAACCATGGTAGAAGCGAGGGCGAGGAAAATTTTGGGGAGTTCCTGGTTACGGTGGGAGGGCGGGGGCCGAGCGATGCGCATTTCTCTCATACACGTACGCGCGTGTGTGTGAGGCGTAGGCTCTAACTGAACCCGAGCGAGGCGTTGGGCTTTAACTGAACCCGAGCGATTGCACTGCAGGGTACACGTTACTGAACCCGAGCGATCGATCGATAGCTGTTAACTGAACCCGATCGAGCTATTCCTTCGCTACTGCTGCTAACTGGAGCCGATCGATTGGATGAACAGTGAGCGTTGCGGGGGGCGGGGGGGGGGGGGGGGGGGGGGGGGGGGTTGGATGAACAGTGAGCGGTGGCGTTGCCTCTGGATGAACAGGACCCCGTGGTGTGGTGGAGGGCTGGATGAACAGTAGACAGTGGAGGGGTGCCCGTGGAGGGGTGGTTGAACAGGACCCCATGGTGTGGAGGGCTGGATGAACAGTAGACGATGGAGGGGTGCCCGTGGAGGGGTGGTTGAACAGGACCCCGTGGTGTGGAGGGCTGGATGAACAGTAGATGGTGGAGGGATGGTTGAACAGTAGCCGGTGGAGTAGCACGCGGTGGAGGGTGGATGAACAGGAGCCCGTGGAGGCTGGAGGAGGTCGACAGTAGCCCGTGGAGGCTGGAGGAGGTCGACGGTGGAGATGAACAGTATCCCGTGGTGTCCCGTTTTGCGGTACGCCACACCCCTCCCGATGAACAGGACCCCCGTTTCGACCGTAGGAGGTCTGTTTCGTCCGTTTTGCGGTACGCCACACCCCTCCCGATCAACAGGACCCCCGTTTCAACCGTAGGAGGTCCGTTTCGTCCGTTTTGCGGTACGCCACACCCCTCCTGATCAACAGGACCCTCGTTTCGACCGTAGGAGGTCTGTTTCCTCCGTTTTGCGGTACGCCACACCCCTCCCGATCAACAGGTCCCCGTTCCGAACACAGGAGGTCCGTTTCCTCCATTTTGCAGTACGCCAGGCCTCGTTTCCATCGCCTGTTCCGTCCAAGCCCTCCCGATGAACACGACCACGCATTCTGTTCCGACCCAGCCAGTTGGCTCCCACGCGTTCCGTTGCCTCCCGATGAACATGACGCATTCTGTTGCCTCCCCATGAACACGACGTATTCCATTGCCTCCCCATGAACACGACGACGACGCTGTTTCTCCGTTCCGACCCAGCCATGTACACGAGCCCTGGCCGTACGTATGCGCGAGTAGGCGTTCGAGACCCCACCCGTATGTACACATACGTGGCCGTAGTTTCTTTCTTGCACCCTGGGCGCTGTACGTACATGTACATGCTACGTGCGCGCCTCTACTACGACACGTGCGCGCCTCTACATCCACCAGTATATATGTACGTACACGTTCGCGACCAGAATGACAACGCTACGTACGCTTCGACCAGGTGGGTCTCGACTGTTAGTCAGTTCCTTGCGTGCAAAGATGTAGCTGGTGGGTCCCAACAGTCAGGGGGGAAACGTTTTTTCGTGAAATACGGTGGCCCGTCCGGTGGGTCCCCGCTGTCAGGTGGAGGAATAATTATTTTGCACGTAATAATGAGGCACTTGATTGCTGTGGCCGTGGACCCAGCTGTCAGCCTCTCCACGTACAGTCCACGTCCAATGGAAGCCATTCCTTGACCACGTTGACCACGCCGCACCGAGAGCACCAGGGCGGTGGACGACGGTGATGCCTAGGAAGGGGAGGACACAGAGCCGGGGAAGACGCGGAAGTGGATGCCCACGCGTAGAGGAGTACGAGGGTTCACTGGTTCGCTGCGGTGTGAGGATGCCGTCGCCGCAGAATAACAGGGGGTGTGGGTGAGTAGAGGGATGGCCTAGCCAGCGGTGGGAGTAGTAGGGGGCGGTGAGGCCTCCGCCGCATAGTAGCCGGCCATGGGAGGCAGGAGCACGAGGCAGGACCGGCGCTAGTTTGGGCGGCTGGAGCAAGAAGACCAGAGGTTGAAGAAGCACTACGGCCGTTGGATGGACATCGTACGGTCACTGGAGCTAGAATCGTGCATATTGACTAAGTTGACAAATCCCTCCGTCCCCGTCAACTTAGTAGGCCCACAAGTCAGCCTGCCACTATACTGGGTCCCAGCTAATAGGGGGAGTATTCATTTTTATGCGTAATAAGGAGGCACTTCCTTGCGTGCGAAGATATAGCTGGTGGGTCCGAGCTGTCAGTGGCGGTAACATCTTTTTCGTGAAATACAGAGGCCCTTTCGGTGGGTCCCTGATGTCAGGTGGAGGAATCATTATTTTGCGCGTAATAAGGAGGCATTTCCTTGCATGCGGCCGTGGACCCAGCTGTCGGCCTCTCCACGTACAGTCCACTTCAGATGCATGTCGGTCGTTGACCATGTTGACCAGGCCACGCCGAGAGCACCAGGGCGGTGGACGATGGCGAGGCCTAGGAACGGAACGTCATAGAGGCAGGGAAGACTCGGCAGTTGTTTCCCACGCGGAGGGGAGTACGACTGTACGAGGGTTTACTGGTTCTTCTGCCATCGCCGGAGAATAGCAACAGGTGTGGGTGAGTAGAGGGATCGCTAGGCCAGCGATGGGAGTACGGTGGGGCGGTGAGGCCTGCGCGGCAGCAGAGCCGGCCGCGGGGAGGAGGGAGTAGGCAGTCCCGCCGGCACTTGTTTGAGCGGCTGGAGCAGGAAGAGCAGAGATTGAAGAAGCACGACGGCCGTTGGATGGCCATCCAACAGTCACTGCTTGTGCGTCAACCTTTTTTTAGGAAAGCCTCAAATCTGTGGAAAATAGCATACAACCCATCTGCCATTATTTCTAATAATTTACAGCCCATTTGCTAATTATTAAGGTTTTTTGGAGCCCATATTCTTTTTGTTAGCATTACAGCCCATATTGTGGCCATGGTTAAAAAATTATATGAAATTTTGCATATTTCGGTGCGGTCCGAACTGTTTTTAATCCCGAAATTTCGACTCACATTCAAACTAATTTTAAAATTAAATGTATATCAATATAAAATCCAACAAATTCTCCACGCATAAAAATTAATGTAATTTAAAATCTCAAAATGAAAAAAAATATATTTGAAACTAATTGCCGGTTTGATGTGTTTTAAAAACTAGATGATACCCCGCGCGTTGCTGCGGAACATGTAAACTCTACTTTTCGCAAACAACTTGGGAGGAGCGCATTGTAGTACTGCAAAAGTTGGCATCTAATAAAGATCTGATGGTCTATTTTTATTTCCATTTGTAATGGTGAATGATAAATGGATACATGGCACTTGGACTTAGCACTAATATGACATAGTTATGTATGTCTGTCCATGGTAGTCAAGCTAGATTTTGTAAGAGCATTGAAACAATTGAAGTTTGTGAATGGTATTTTTAGTTCAGACTATATGTTCAAAAAAGGCACTTAAATTCACGTGTGGAGAGTTAACCATGTTGAATTAAAGAAGAAAATAGGGCCATATGAAATTGGAGATTGCTTTCCACTATTGTGTGCTCTCAAGTCAAAAGAATTAATTTAAGAATCCAAATAATTCACCATGCAAATATTGCAATACCATGTTTCAACAACAAACTGTAATGATAACACTAAGCGAATCACTGCTATTTGGTATTTAGCTGCCTATTTTCACAACCCACAAATGAATGCATACTTTCCACCCAAATAAAATGAACGCATATATAACAAAAACTGTAACATGTATTATTTTTCTTAGAAAATGTACGGTGCTAGCATTACCACATATGATTATTTGAGAATGCGAAATGATAGGGAAGGACAAACACACGAGAATGTTTGACATGAAGCCACCGAGATAGGCATGAGCAGCTAAATGTATGATTTAAACAACCAAAGGAATCATCAATATGTAGCTGAGCTATTTACCTCTGAAAGCTGCAAAGGCAGCCTGATTTGAAACCTACATAATCTGCCGAATCGGATACTTATCTAATTTGTTCTATAGAAAGCAATGATTAAAAATCATAATAACCAGCAAAGGGAAGAACTTGGTATGTATTCCAAATCTAGTTAGCTGATCTATGATTATGATGACAACATGGGGCTAGCTCTCCTGCTATGTGCATGGGATGTGATTGACACTCTTGGAGAAAATGTTGGTGCACCTTGAAACTAAGATGATATAAGAGTAGACTCAAAAAATAAAAAAAGGGAAAGGATAAACCAACACAACACAAATGGAAAATAAGATCTTCATGTCAACTTTATTAGGTGTGAATTGCAATGGAGCCTGCAGTGTTTGATTTCTCTCGAAAGATGCCCGGCCTTCACAAATGCAACGAACTAATAAAACAAAAGATAAGGATAAATCATAATATTGGTGTCGATTTTTTTTAAAATTATCAATCTGCAGAAAGAACAACTATATATAATATAGTAAATCATGGAAATATAAACGTTCTAACTCCAAATTCTTCAAATATTTTGGTTCATAGCCATTTAACCGCAACGTCAATGTTACCAGCATAATGTCGAGACTGCGATATCTACAGGTGAAGGTAAGGCCATGACAGCAAGGCAATATGTAGTACATGTGGGGTGATTTTAGCAGCCGCATGAACAAACCTCCGGTCTCGAGAGTAGACTTATATGTCATGGCGCATAGTATTGTTTACCGCAGCAGGCCCGGCGCGCGGTGGACGTCGGCAATAGCAGGGCGCGGCGAGACGGTATGCATGGCCGGCAGCAGTAGCAGCAGGGCATCCCGGCATGGCCGGCAGCAGCAGCACGACCACATGCACGGCCATGGCCAACAGTAGCAAGGCATGACATGCAGCAATAGGGCACGACCAGACCAGTCACGGCCAACAGTAGCAGCAGGGCATACCCACCTCACCACCGGCGCCCGCGCACGTTGCCCACCATGCCACGACGCTCACGCATGTTTCCCAGCTCGCCGCAACATCTTCGCACGTCGTCCAACTCGCCGCCGGTGCTTGCGCACATCACCACCGGTGAGGGTTGGCCGGTCCTCTAGATCCAGCCCAGGCCAGAGTGTCGCCTCTAAAATCCATTCGCCGGTGGGCCGTACCGAACTAGACCATGTCCAGCCTGCGGAAGGACGGAGACAGGTCCAGGTAGTTACGGTCCCAGGATAGGCATCGTCTACTCGGTGGATGGTACCTCGAGGAGTGCTGTCGTGGTTTTGTCACGGCAGATGTCCTAGAGAAAGGACTTAGTCGTGGAGCCATCGCGACGGGTTAGCTTGAAGGGGTTAAAGCGGACACAGGGATGCAAGAGAATTTATACTAGTTCGGCCCCTTCGATGAAGGTAAAAGCCTACGTCTAGTTGTGATGGAATTGATGGGGTTTCGATGACTAGGGAGCAAACAAGCTTCGCCTATGTCTCGAGTTGTTGTCTGTTGTTCTTGAACCGCCGCCGGGTCGTCCCCTTATATACACGGGTGACGCTCGTCGGTTCACAGAGTCCCAATACTGGCTCATAGATGTGTCCGGTTTGGTCTCTACTTATTCCTAACTTACAATACAAGTTAACTACCAAGGCCGGTTTACAGCTACAGGCCTTGAACCGACCATGGGCCTTGAGCCCTCATCTGCCTTCTTGGGTTTTAACATACTTAACTACTGACGAAGTTAACCCGGCCTAGATAGGCCGGTTTACGCCCAATAGTAATATCCCCAACATTAGGCCCCATATTGATTTGAACATGTTCATGTCAATCCTTTAGCAAAAATCTTCATCTTCAATATCTTCCCGTAGTTCGTTGAACTGCCGTGATGTTATCTTCTCTGGCCGTTGTAAACCGGCGTGACGTCACCTGCTATAAAGGACTTTAATAGGTCTGCGACAATTAAGGCGACATCTTTGTTTCCAAACCCTCGGTCCCTTGATTTTCGCGCCTGACTCCTGTCCCTTGCCTTATAAATAGGACCGAAGGGTCATTTCTTTTTTTTCCCTCCGTGCCCTTCTGCTTCGTCTTCCTCGCGTCGCCCAGCTTCGGAGCTCCTCCGCCACCGTCAACCTCTGCATCAACCTGGGCGCACCAGAGTACCGCAGCAACCTTCCGCGTCTTTCTCATCTCCAGTAAGTCTTCTGTTCTTTTCAACACAGATCTGTTCTAGGGTTTCATGTTCTTCTAGTGTTCATCGCCTGTTTTGTGTTCATGCGATAGCTCCTAGATGCACCTGTGAATCCTTGCTCTATGTAGTGGTAGGTTTTAGCATCCGCCTTCAGTTTCATGCCTCAAGACCATAGATCTATCTGTATCTCTGCCCATTGATTTAGTACTGTTCTTTTTTGAACCTTGAATACGTTCCTTCTTTTCTGAACTTGCTTTAGATCCGTTGCTATAGAGAAGTCTTGTGAAAACTGTTTCTATAAACTTACTCATCTGCTTCAATGCTTCGACCAGGCGGTTTAACTTTGTAGAAAAAAAATGCCAAACCAGTATATACCATTAGTCCCCTTGTCGAACCGCCAGATGTTGTTACTTCATAAAACTCCGGTTTAGATAGATCTGTCTCCGGTTTAACTTTCCCATACCAATGTACCTTAATCAATGCATTTTTGAACCGGGATCATCTACCTTGTAGATTTCATCATGGCCAAGCAAGTATATGAGTGCAACTGGGTTCCTTCTCATGTCACAGAGGCTCAACTGGATGATTTAGTCCTGATCGGTGCCTTAGGCAGCAAAGATACCATCCATTGGAGGGCTCCTGGCAAAGAATGCCCTCCCACACCTCAAGCAGGAGAGGTCATTGTTTTCATAGATCACTTAGCCTGGGGCTTTAAGCCGCCCGGTTCTAAATTTTACCGGGACGTTTTAGCCGATTTTCAACTCCATCCACAAGATACTGGCCCCAACTCTGTTACAAACATGTGTCACTTCCAAGTGCTCTGTGAGGCGTTCTTTCAAGAGGAGCCCACAGTGGAATTGTTCAAAGACTGTTTCCATCTAAACCGCCGTACTGAGTTTACTGACGGCTCCAATACGGAGTTGGGTGGCGTGGCAATTCAGAAAAGGAAAGAGGTCACATACCCTCATGCCAAACTGCATAGCCACCCCAAAGAGTAGAATCAAGCATGGTTCTACTGCAAAGACACTTCCCCTGCTGGTGAAAATCCCTTGCCTGGCTTTCGTCCGAAACGGCTCAGCAATACACACCCTTTCCCTCAAAGGTTGACAGCCCAGGAGAGAAGCAAATATGCTCCTCAACTGTCGAAGCTCAGAGCCTTTATGGCCAATGGTTTAACAGGGGTTGACCCCGCCCGCTGTTGGATATCATGGAGCATACTGCCCCTTAGTCAGCGCTTCGGTTTGATGTGCGAGTATACTGGTAGCGTTGATGACCCATTGCGACATTCCAACATCCAGCTCACCGATGAAGAAATCACAGAGGCTGTGAATAAGATGCTGAATGAACCGGAACACATCTGTGCTAAAACCGGCCTGCTTCCTTCTGTGCCACCAACAAACCGCTAGCTGTAAGAGTTTGATTTTCCTTTTTGCTAAATCTGCTATTGATATATCTGGTCATTGTTTAGTATCAGTGTCCGTGTAACTAGGGCAATGATCCGTTTTGGAGCAAGAAACTGCCGCAGGAGAAACCAGAAAAACCAGAAAGAGCAACCCAGCAAAAGACTAAAGTTGTGAAGAAGACTGCCCATAGGAAAAGAACCACTGCATCCTCTAACCCGGCCCCTGATGATGATGTGGATAATCCAGACCTTGTGGTAGGGCTTGACTCACTTGGCTTATTCTTCATGCGTCTTATTGATGATGATATTTGTCAGGATGATGCCGAAGCCAGCCATGCTGATGCTGCAGAGGTAATTATTCTCTCTTCCGATCCAGAACCTTTGCCTTCACTAAAAATCCGTCAGGCAAACCGGAAAGTTAAATTTTCTCATCCTCTTGCTTATTTGGATCCCAAATTTCTTATGAAGACCCAACAGCACGAAGCTCGTCACACAACCCAGCACAGCGGCCACGTAGTTACCTCCGCCGGTTTACCGAACAGTCTGGTTCGGAAACGCCGTTCAGAGGTCTCTAATTTGCTTGTCAGTGCTTGTCCTAAAGTGGGCTGCTTTCGTCAACCTCTTAATCCATCTGACTCCGATTACCAGGTTACTTCCCACTCATCCTCTGGCGAGTCATCGGCTACTCAGCTGCCACCACTAAAAACGGTGCTTGGGTAAGCTATACTTATCCTAATATTTGCAGCACATCGCCTTGGAACATATGCTATATTTAATTTTGTTATTCCTTTCAGGGCCAAGCCTAGGCCAAGCAAGAAAGCTCGTCTGGACAAAGCGGCCGAAGAGGATGCCGTCCTTGAACCGGGTAAAACACCAGATCTTGAAGCGGCTATTCCTGAGGATATGCCCAATGATCCGCCGCAGCAAGACGACGATCTTATGCTGAAGAGAGACCTATTGATACCTCAAGTCCTGTCAATCAGCCCACAAGCTCCATCCGGTTTGAGAAATCCACCGGTCCAACAAAGCCTACTGACAAGCCAACAACCCCAGTGCAAACCAGCGATACCAAGGATGATGAGGTTGTCATTACTGGCATTGGCCATACAAAGCCAAGCAATACTATCGCTTTGTCCAAACATTCTGCCAAGGAAGAATTTGCTGCCTTTGGCAAAGGCAAGTGGAATGCTGATCTGGTGACTTACGCTGCCCTGAACGCCCGAGATATCCATTCCGGCTACATGAACCGGCTGTATACCAGTCGTGACTATGAAGCCGGTCTGGTTAATATGATGAAAGATAAATATGAGGTAACTTCCATATGCTCTTTCCTGCTTGTATATTTCAATTCTTGTTGATGCTCCTAGCCCCCGAGGGCCGGTTTGTAATCTTCTTTCAAACCGGGACTTACTAATATAAATCTTAATGCTTTGAAATTCGCTGATGTAGTCCCCAAGGGCCGGTTCAACTTAGCGTAGTTAAACCGGGACTTTAAGTAATTGAGATTGCCGCATCAGAATATATACGAGCAAATAGCCATTAGCCCCCAAGTGCCAAGTTTAATATTTGTATTGATCTTGGGACTTTGCAAGCAATTGAAAGATGAAGATCGAATATGCATTAGCCCCCAAGTGCCAAGTGCATAACTTGTTATGTGGTTGGTACTTCAATCCTTGTACCGTTTTGCTGAATCATATAACTGTCTGCATGCAGGCTGAGCTGAAGACGAAAGAAAGCCAAGTCGCTGACCTCCAAGATAATCTGAAATCCCAACATGCTGAAACCTCCAAAGCAAAAGAGGAATTAACCAGTGCTTTAAGCGCCATGGAACAACTTAAGGAGAGCTTCAAGAAGAAGCAGGTGGATTGGGCCACTGAAAAATCCGCTTTAATCAAACGAGCAGAAGATGCCGAGGCTGCACTCAAACCGGTGGCGGATGAACTGACCAGCATAAAGCGGCACGTGCATGCCATGACCATTGCTATCTTTGGTAAGCCAGTTTGACTTCTGAATTGATTCTGCCGTCCTACAGAGCTGCCGGTTTGTTAACCCTTTATGATATTTCAGGGACACGCATTGGTCACTTGGGGTCAGATGTGCGGAAGAAATTGAAAGCCGCCTACACGTTGGTCGAACAACTTTACACTGGTGCATAGCGGATCATTTGTTCTGCATCCCACAACAAGCCGGCGCCCACTTTGATTCAAGACACTCTGATGAAACTGTCAGTGCTTCCTGCCCGGGTTGAAGAGCCGAAGAAATCTGCTGCTCGAACCGGTGCGATCAATGCCTTAATCCGGGCAAAAGCTTGGGTGCCGGATTTTGATCCTATTGAAGCGGCTCAGGGCTATCCCAGCTTGAAGGAAGACGGGTCGGAGTTTAGTGAAGCGGATCTGCGAGCGATAAACCGGGAGGTGCATCCGCTAGCTTGTCAATTGGCTGAAGAAGCCGACTTGTCTCATTATCAAGCCCAATACGACAATCAAAACAAGCGAATAGCTGCACCAATTCATGAAGCGGAAAATCTTATCCCTCCAATCCGTAAGCATACTTACGCTCCCGATATTGACCCGTCATTGCTGATCCATGATGAAGCTGTCTTTCAAGCATTAATGGGAATCGATTGGACAACTGTTGATTTCCAGCCGCTGGGTAGAGAAACTGAAGCTGAAGCGGCGCGGGATGATCCACAACCATCAGGCTAGGCTGGTGA